>NC_086175.1:69729739-70029739 GCF_023053635.1 Elgaria multicarinata webbii
CTGGTATAAACACCAATTTAGCAGCTCAGTTTCCACTAGCTTTGCAATACTAGCTGCTGCATTTCAAATAAATACTCCCAAAAGAGTTTTAAAAAACAAATGTCCTTCACTTGCAAGAAGTTCCTTATGAATCGTATATTGTCTGCTTGTGGTGTCAAGCTGCCTGTGAACCTTATGTTATCAGAAACACTCTTTTCCAATCGTTCAAGTGGAGATGAAAACACTTTCCTATCTTTTCAAGTACACCATGAAGTGTATTATTTAGCACTGCAGTATCTCTTAGCTACCTTCAATATTTTTTGTGAGAAATTGATTCAAACAAAGCACTTCAGTTCTACCACAAGGTCCAACAACTGTAATATAAACCATTTAGAGGGCAATCTTCATGAATGCCTTTACATGGAAATTAAATCACTCTTTTTTTCAATACATATATGTACCTGTTACGTAAAATGTATTGTTTTTCTTTTAATGATGGCCTCCTACTGCTATCCAGCTGCCCACAATCTGTAGCTTGGTCTTCATGTTCAAGGCTTTTGTGACTTTGTTTTACATACATACGCTAGAATGATCCTTTCGAAGGCATACACAAATGAAGACGAGCTTTATCTAGTATAGCAATTATTTGCAACAGTAGCTAACCATACGCTTCTGGGCACTCAGAAATAGTACATGAAGGTAGCCTTCCCCTGTTGATTGTCCACAGCATTAGATATTCAGATGGAGGTTTTAATAGACATCGATAGACATATTCATTATGCATTTAACCTTTTTAAACACTATCTAAGCTCATGGCTGTCAAACTATCTTGTGGCAGTGAATACTGTAAGATGCAGGCAACTTTCCTCAAGCAGTAAAATGTAGCTTTCTAAACTGAACTGTTCAATATGAGAAATACACAGCAATAGAAAAGGTGCTGCATTTATGCCAGACTTCCAAGGATGCAGCAGCAACATTTATAGGACCAGGGCTGCCCCAAGGTATTTTACAGACTGCAAAGTCTAGGAAGTATGCCTAGGATTCCTTGGATGTTGGGAAAGCAACACATGTTGCTTCTCTGGTGTCCTAAAAACATTGCTAGGCCAAGAAATTGCTTGGATGATTTGCACAGTTGGGCCATCCCAGCAAAGAACTGAAGTCTTGTATTTAAAGCATTTTCACCTATAACATAGATGGGGAGGTTCAACACTGCTGCATATTTGTTGCAGATCTTCTCGCTAGCCTCTTCCACTAATCATTTTACAATTTCAGTGAATCCTTCGGACATGTTATTGTTCTTCTAAGAGGATGATCTCAGCATTGAAGTAGGACAGAATGAAGCTTTCCAAATATTCTATAACTGTTAATGATTTTTATTGAAAATGTCAGAAGTGCTGTACCCTATTTCTTCGATTCTAAGATGCACTTTTTCCCATATAAACATCTCTAAAAATGAGGTGCTTGAGTCATCTTTGGTTTGTTCCAAACATTATCTTCTCTAGCCTTTGATTCCTCCTCTACACAATGTGAGGATAAATTTCCTTGACCTGTTCCCAAGTATGCTAGCTCCAATTACTCATGGCAGTCCATATTTTGGAGTCACTTAAGATTATGAAAGCTGCAATCATAACACAGGAAACTGTATAGTTTGTGTTTCAGATTTTGGAAAGTTAATTTATTCCTGAGATGTCCTTGTACCTAGTGCACTTAACAGGAGCCTTAAGCAAGGGTGTTCAAAGACATTAAGCAAACAAGTCAGCATGTAACTAAGCCAGAGTTGTGCACATGCTGCGAAGTTCAGACAGCTAAAGAGGAATGAAATCATCGATGTGGAACATTAGCATGGACCATCAGTAAAGAATGGAAAAGGGGAAGGCAGTATTTAAAAGCATGGTAGCTTTCAGCTTGCTAATCAGTCAAACAATGTTGAGAAAGTTAATTAAGCACTAAACAAAAATGATTTTAAAAGTCAATGGCCACATCTCAGCACGAGGGCACCACAGATCTCCCTACTTAACCCTCTCTCACGCCCCTCAAGTGGTACTAAATTGGCTTTGGTTGAAGAATGTTCACTATAGATGACTGGACTGGTATATAGACAAATTGCCATCCCAATATGTTTAAGGATGCAAAGCTCAGGAATGGTATGAAGAAAAGAGACACTAGACTTCTGACAGAGGAAGTTAGCAAATTAGCAGAACCTATTTCAATTGCAGCAGCATCAGAAATGCAACATCTAAACACTCCATTTTATTTTCCATTCACAGTGCTCACAGCAAGGGTATTCCTTCATAAGTGCAAAGGAACAAGTGGGGGCATCTCCTTCACTCCCACTCTAATCCAAAACAGGAGTGGTACTCCTCCACAGCATACAGAGAACTACAGGGAGACCAGGATCTAATGCTCTTCCAGTCCCTCAAGGCCTTCAATTGTACTGGCTACTCAAAACAAGCCAGGCTCTGTAAAAATAAGACATACTAGAACTTATAACTCTGAGGATAGGTCAGTAAGATTGGGGCTTCACAGCACAATGCCTTGTATACCATGTTGTGCTAAAATCTTAATAAACAGCTTCAGATTACACATTTAAAGTATATTAAAGTATATGTGAACCACCCAGAGAGCTTTGTGAACCGCCCAGAGAGCTTCGGCTATTGGGCGGTATAAAAATGTAATAAATAAATAAATAAAATAAATAAATAAATTAAAAGGAGATATAATTCTGAATATTAAGAATTTTTTTTGTTAAGACACTCTAGATATCATTGCCAAGTTAATTGTTATGACAAGTTCTCAAAGTCTGCAGGAACTACCAGATTCTGCATGAGAATATATGTCCTATGAAGAGCAGCATATTTCAAAATAAAGATGTTGTAAGTTTTTTGCTCTTGAAATTTAGATTCAAGTTGATAGCTCTGGTCATGTGGAAAATTATAAATACTAAGTTATGAAATTGCTTCACTGACGTTCTCTAAACTTTGGATGCTTCAGGAGGAAGCAGTTAAACTCTTATTACATGAATAGCAAGCCACCTTTTTTTTTTAAGCAAACAGAACATTTAGCCATGCACAGCAACAACAACAAAAAAGTGATCACATGGATAGGCTAGTGTTGTGTGTAGTGACCTGCCATTTTTGTTGAAGCAGTTTAGATTTACTTTGTAGTATTCACATTTCTTCTAAAGTTTCCACTTTAGAATCAAATTAAGGCATTTGAACTGCCCTAAACTAATATGCAAGAATGGAGAATTAGACAAAAAAAGGAATATTTGACAGTTTACACCTCCTCAAATTTCAGAATAAAAGAGTGACTTCACTGGACTCTTGTCATCACTGCATGTCTATTCCAAATTAACATATATAGAGAGAGTTCCAAGAACAACTGCTAGTGACTAATCAAGAACTTCAGCAGCAGGGATTAACCAACAGAATGAGTAAATTTTGTACATATACACATTCTGCAACCCTATTTTTATAGAGGGAAATGTAACAAGTAGGTTTTATATCTTACAGGTTTCTTTTTCTTTTCTATTTTTACTCAGGTGCACTACTGTAGTTTATTCATATTATATAAATTACCATTTGAATTACCCTTCTTACATAACGTCTCTAACATAATGTCTCTAACTTCTCTAAGAAAAATACAAATATTGCAGAGGCAGTCCATGATCTTCTACCATACCCATATATTAGTTGAAGATAGTAACATTATTAACCATTCCTTTGAAATGACTTTAGATAAAGGAGTGGTAAGTGATGCAAAAAATGCATCCCATAAGCATCTGAGCTTAGCACTGATGTTGTAACAAATATAAACACTAGGTTGTGCACAATTTACCTGTTACTTTTATCTTTAAACAAATTCTAAAGGCTTATGAGACAGGTAACATTTTGTTAAATATCTACCCTTGCATCTATGACTTTGGAGCTCCAGGGCTGGTGTTCATATAACATTACATAAGTGTAATAGTGTAACAGCTGTTGAACAGATGAAATACAGTTAGTAGAGATATGAAGACTTGGGGAGAAAGCAGAATAATTCAGGGGAATGGTTTCCCCTAAATTTTCCAAAAATCCTCAAAAAAAAAAAAAAAAAAAAAAGAGAGGGAAAATTCTGGCTTTTTTTTTTTCTAGGCCTTTACGTCTCTAGCAGTTAGTGTCACTGTTTTTAATATTTTGACCTCATAAAGGCAGAACAATGTGATTCTACGCCCAGCCACCATTACCATGCCACAAACAAACCTCTCTAGAATAAAGGCACTACTCCGGACGAGGACATTTCCCCCTCTGCTTTAGATGAACAGACTGTGGAACACAATTTTTAAAAAGCAATTGACTTCTAGTTGTAATTCTTTAGAAAAACTAGAATACTATTTCAGCCTAGTAACACTGCTACAAAAAGAAGGTTTATGAAAAGCATCTAGTCATGAATAACTTGAAGTAATAATTAACAGGAAAAGACCTTACTTTTTTTGGAAGCTTTTTTAGAGTCCCCTGGTTTGGTGCAGAGAGAAACAGTAGGTAGATTTCTAAGTCCCCATGCTTGAAGTGGTAAAGTCTATAAGAATTAGGAAAAACATTTGATTACTAATGTACATGTTTTAATTAAACAGATTAATTTTGCATAAAAGTATAAAGCACAAGGCAGACTAACACGTCTACAAAATTAGGGCCATGTATGTGTGACAGCAGTGATAAAACAGAGCATAAACTGTAAGGTAAGAAGTCCAAAATGTTGCCTTCAAATAGACAAAAGGCACATATAGAAAAAATACTCCCTCATTCACTCACCAAGTAGATGTGCTGGTGGAGAACATTTCTAGGTAATAATAAATAATGTATGTATGGTGCACTCACTCTGCATCACAGTAGAATATTAGACGAATATGGAACAACACCCAACAAAACTACCATGCTTTTTACCAGGGCTGTAGAGCCAATTATTATTATTATTATTATTATTATTATTATTATTATTATTATTACCAAAGAATACATTACTTTATTTATTTATTTATTTATTTATTTATTTATTTATTACATTTTTATACCGCCCAATAGCCGAAGCTCTCTGGGTGGTTACATAAACGACTAAAAAAGTGTCTCAACAACCATACATAAAAGAAATACTCACTACAGCATTTAAGGGTGCAATCCTATGCATGTGTAGACAGAAAAAAATCCTACAACTCCAGCATTCCCCAGCCAGCCACGTGAGTGAGGAATTTTGGAAGTTGTGGGACTCTTTTCTATCTAAACATACATAGGATTGAATCCTACGGCACTCGAACTACTAGAAGACTCAACAGAACTGTACCACAACAGAACTGCAGCTAATAGCACTATCCCTTGCACACATAAGAAGGCAACCAACCCATGTCAATACATGTATTAATAGAAGTTAATGTAACATTAAAGCCCCACTTAAAAAATTGGGAATCAGTACCATTCATCTTGACAATTATAGTTGTTACCACCCAACCAATAAATATTTGCATGAGTATTTTGATCATAATGCTTTTGTAACATCCTTAAAATATGGAGGAGAGTTTTCAATGGTGGCGCCTCACCTCTGGAATGCCCTCCCCAAGGAGACCTCATGGGCACCCTCATCACCGTTAGGTACCTTAAAGTGTCACTTTTAAGAACTGCTCATGTTAGCATTTTAATTAATAGCAATGCTGATTTTACTATCTATCTGAATGGACTGGTGTGTGTATTTTTACCTTGTTGCATTAAAGCATACAGTCTATTTCATTATTTTTATTTTTAAATTGTATTTTTATTTTTCTTATTACTTTACTGCCCTGGGAACATGAATTTACATTGAAGGTGGGGATTAGATTCTATAAATAAATAGATATTGCACTAAGGTGCAACACCGTACTACTATAGCTATTAGTGGAAGTAATTCAAGCCAATTTAGATGTTTGTGTACTAGCACAATAAGTCTTTGGAATGGGCTGCTTACTTCCACCTTTATGCCATACACTCGGGGTGGGAGCCTGTGGCTTCAGATGTTTTGGCCTACAACTCCCATCAGCCCTCACCATTGGCTATGTTGACTAGAGCCAATGGGAGTTGTAGTTTGAAACAGCTAGAGGGCCCCAAGTTGCCAATCCTTGCTGCAATATGACAGTCATATTAATCCATTTTCCCCTGTCCCAAATTGATGAAGATCTAATTTGCCTAGGCCTGTGTGCACTGACCGGCAGTGGCTCTTCAAGGTCTTAAGAGATGAAACCTTTCTTAGCCCTGCTACCTGAGTTCTTTACCTAAATACAGCAGGGACCTTTTCCATACAAAGATTAGCACTGAGTGACATCTTTCTCCTTCAAATTGTTCTATCCCCTTGATTTCGGTCTTTCACGCGAAGAATGTACTCCCAGCCCAGGAGACTCGGAGAATGAGGTGAAGGTTGCAATCCTGCGCACATTCACCTAGAAGTCAGCCCCACTGAAATCAAAGGGACTGACTTCTGACATGCACTGGATCAAGCTGCACAGCCCGGAAACTTCAGGTCAAATCCTCTCACACCCACCCACCCACCCCCCTCAACCAAGTCTAATAACCGATACACACATAAAACCCCCACGATGGTTGCAACTCCGGAGGCAGAAGGAACAACAACCCCAACCTCACTCTCGGTTACCTTGAACGCAGCGACCCGGCCTGTAAGGATTAGAAGAGAGGCCGCCATCCCGGCGTCCCACCAAAACGGGTCCCCTCGACAACCTTGGCCTGAAAGAGAAAAAGAAAAAGGTTCCCACCCGCCCTTTCTGCCTCAGGCGCCCTCCCAAAGGAGAAGCACACGCACACTCCGCGCACTTGAGCGGAGGAGGAACGCAAAGGCTCCGCCTTCCAGCTGCTCAGCCGCAGCAATGGTTGACAGGCGACAGTAGCCTCTCCCTCAATAGTGGCGGTGGGAGCCGACAGATAGGAAGGAACACTTCCTCCTTCTTTTTTCCCCTCAGGAAATGTTATTTTATTTTAAAATAAAGTTAACAAAATAGGGGCATCAAAGAAATTCGCCAATTATAATTTTCAGGGTGCAATCCTATACATGTTTAGACAGGAAAAAAAGTCCTACAACTCCCAGCATTCCCTATCCACACTGCTGGCTGGGGAATGCTGGGAAGTGCATGACTTTTTTTTGTCTAAACATGCATAGGATTGCACCCTTATAGTATCCAATGTTAGAGCTATGTAGAGTTTGCTGTTGTTTATTCATTCAGTCGCTTCCAACTCTTCGTGACTTCATGGACCAGCCCACGCCAGAGCTTTCTGTCAGCCGTTACCACCCCTAGCTCTCCCAAGGTCAAGTTTGTCACCTCCAGAATATCATCCATCTATCTTGCCCTTGGTCGGCCCCTCTTCCTTTTGCCTTCCACTTTCCCTAGCATCAGCCTCTTCTCCAGGGTATCCTGTCTTCTCATTATGTGGCCAAAGTACTTCAGTTTTGTCTTTAATACCATTCCCTCAAGTGAGCAGTCTGGCTTTATTTCCTGGAGTATGGACTAGTGTGATCTTCTTGCAGTCCAAGGCACTCTCAGGATTTTCCTCCAGCACCACAGTTCAAAAGCATCTATCTTCCTTCGCTCAGCTTTCCTTATGGTCCAGCTCTCGCAGCCATAGGTTACTACGGGGAATACCATTGCTTTAACTATGCGGACCTTTGTTGTCAGTGTGGTGTCTCTGCTCTTAACTATTTTATCAAGATTTGTCATTGCTCTCCTCCCAATAAGTAAACGTCTTCTGATTTCCTGGCTGCAGTCAGCGTCTGCAGTAATCTTTGCGCCCAGAAATACAAAGTCTGTCACTGCCTCCACGTTTTCTCCCTCTATTTGCCAGTTATCAATAAAGCTGGTTGCCATAATCTTGGTTTTTTTGAGGTTTAACTGCAACCCAGCTTTTGCACTTTCTTCTTTCACCTTTGAAATGAATAAGACTTAAGTTCCATTCATTTCAATAGGCAGACCCATTGAAATGGACTAACATTGGATACTACACTTAGTCTATAACTAATATACTTGCATACAGTCTACAAGAAAAAGTAGGAGCTCAATATCTAATTAAAGAATAAAAATATTTATACAATACATAAAAGACAGTGTATGTGAGTGTGTGTTACTTTGTGTGTATGTGTGCATTAGGAAAAATATAGGAAACTACTTTGTTGGAATTTGATCAAATGTTTGAAGGGGAAAAGAAGACATGCATATGTCTTTGACAGGCGGGCAGGAGAGGTCAGATGAGTGGGGAGGCAGGTGCGGAATCCCACCCTGCCTTCCATTGACTAACAGGAATGAGAGAAAGTGGCGATGCCCCCAAGTGGCAGGCACAAAACATGGGGATCATTTATGTAATTATTTTATTGATTACATTTAGATCCCGTCTTTCTCCCAAGTGCTCAAGACAGCATACACAGTTCACCCCACCACGGCCACTGCATTCTCAAGGCCATCTGTGCTGAGAGTGGGTGGAAGGCCCAAGAACACATCTTTATCTCCTTGTGATGTTATTACTACCAACTCTCAGGTTTCAAGAAATTAGAAATGTGCAGACAATATAATTGCTAACTGTGCAATCCTATGCATGTATAGGCAAGAAAACAAAGTCCTACAACTTTCCAAATGGCTAGAAGATACTTTTTCTTGTTTTCTTAAAAGAACACGTCATACCATTGCTGATGCTTTTGCCAGTCTGTTACCAACCATTCCCGTTGGGTAACCCCTATCTAATAGTTATTTTTTCAATATCTGGGATTCATGTAAAAAGTTGTCCTCAGATGAACAATTCTGTTTCAGTTTAAGGAATTGTCCATATGGTAGATAATTTCTAGTGACTTAGAATATGAGCCATCATATTTCAAATAGGTATTTCTATCAGATGGTTTTCTGTGAATGGAGGGTGTAAGTGATCATTCTTTTGTAATTGTCACATCCAAGACATTGATTACCTTAAAGTTGCAATGGGTATCATACTGGATGTTTTTGTTTTTAAATTCACCCAATCAAATAATCTTTTTAGATCTGATTTTTGGCCCCTCCAAATAAAAAAGACTTCATTACTATATCTCCACCATTTAATAGATACACAGAGAAGGGATTTTCAGAGGAAACAATGCACTGTTTGTACATTGCCATAAGTAGATTGTCCACCTTGGGTGCCATGGGGCATCTCATAGCAATCCTTTTGATTTGCCATTTACAGAAAACCATCAGAGATAGTGAATAATAAGAAAAAGGGGGAAATATTTACTGCTCTTTGAATGCACACAGAAGAGAGGCTACAGTATGTAGCTCAGAGGAGCCTGAGGCACTTTTGAACATTGCACAAATTGTTTCCTAAAAATAAACTGTCATTAAAGATACCAAGACAAAAGCATATTTGAACATACTAAACAAGACTTGGGATGGTGTGAGCTGTGCAGCCCTGTCCTATGTATGTTTATTTAGAAGCAAGTCCCATGAACTTGAGTAGTATTTTCTTCAGAGTTAACATGTGAAGGATCTGATACATGCTTAGCAAAAAGGACTAAAGGGGCAATCCTATGCATGTCTTCAAAAAACAAACAATTCTCCGGGGGGGGGGGGGAAGGAGATATTCTCACAAAAATGGAGTGATCATTTGGAGAGCACCAAATCGTGAGATTTGCAACAATTTATTTAATGATTTACCTACAACTTCCGTTAACTTCAGGTTGTTGTTTTTTGTTTTGTTTTGGACTTCTTAAATTCATTATTATTTATTTTGATCACTGCCCACTGAATTATTGTCTGTTCTCGGGAAACAATTGCACCTGTTTGCTAAAGTTTATTCTCCACTGCACTTCAGTGAATAAAATAAACCTCCACATTGTTCTCATGCTTTGAGAACAAAATATTTAAAATAAGGAAGTGGAACTGTCACAATAAGTATGCTGTCCAATTTAAACTCAGTTTCCAGAGGGACAATTGTGTTATGATACCATCCTATACATGTTTACTCAAAAGTAAATACAGTTGAGTTTAATAGAGCTTAATCCCAGGTAAGTAAAAGTTTGCACCTTAAGTCTATAACAGCAAAATTAAAAGAGTCTTGTGGCACCTAAGGATGCAATCCTAGCCACACTTACCTAAGTAAGTCCCATTGGATTTAGTAGAACTGAATTCCAAGTAGACAGGCATAGAGTAATGTTGTTTATAATGGCATATGCTTCTGTGGAATAGAGAGACTGGATCAAATGACTTGGTATCAGTGTACTGGCTGGTTAAAATGTGAATCGCCACAATTCTGAGGCTTTGTCTTATTTAGATAATGATAATCAGCTATGGATCAGCTGTATATCAGCTGCATGTGTTGAAGCAGACAGTATCCACACAATCTTAATAATAGTTGAAGAAATTTGTTAGGGCAATATTCAACGGTGTCATTCTGCAAATTCAAATAGCTCTAGAAGAGCTCCACCAAATCTTTTTGTGTGCAAGCGATTGCACATTACCCTTGTGTGACATATTGTGCAAGTATAATGCACACTCTGTTGCATAACCATGCTTGCTTATGCATAACTTTAGCAGGATTCTCCTCTTCAGAACCTAGTTCTTGTTAGCGCTAGTGGAATGACAGAGTTGGATACTGACCTTAGTCTTCAAGGTGCCACAAGACTGCTGTTTTTCTGCAATAGCCACTCCTTCAGTGGCTGTATATTGATACTGACCAAGTCCAGTTCTGATTTCTCCTGTAGCTTGAAGTGGGTTACAGTCCCAATGAACATTTCCATTAGGGTGGGATTTTTTTTGCCACTTTAATGCTAGTACAACAATATAGAGAGAGATGCCAAAGGAAAGAGCAAACGCCCCTCCACTCCATAGACTTCTAACAATAAGTAAAGTGGCATGCATAGAGATGGAAAGAAGTAGAGTGATACCCAAACTAAGCTTTCGGGAATGAATGAATGAAACAATCAATCCATAAAATGAAAAATATTCCATAGCCATTATAATGGCAGAGGTGCAACTCTACCTTGGTAACTCTGTGATGAACACATACACACAGCGCTATAGACCGTGTAGTCAGTGGAGGCTGGTGGCTCCAATGTCCGTGGGGTGGTGAATCCGCTGAGTGTCAATCAGAACCAGCCAGAACTCTAAAGGAGCTATCCACGGTGCAAAACCTAGTTTGAAGAAAGGGTTCAGCACCTTGGATAGCTCTTTTAAAGTTTTGTCTGGTTCTCATTGAAACTCAGAGACGATTTACAGCTCCATTGACATTGGAGCCACCATCCTTCACTGCTTTTAGTGGAAGTCAGAATGGAAAACATTTCAGTTTTATACCGGACGTGCCCATAAGGTCTGGGATAGTGCTTGACTCCCCCACCCCACCCCACAGATATATTTTTCTCTCTCTCTAGGCCACAGAATCTAACAAGGCCAAAGACAGATTTCAATTCATGCAGGAAGTTCACCGTGTGCGCCGCTCTTCTCTTATCTCTATGGCACGCAGAGGTCATCTTCGGCTTGCCTTTCGGTGACGTCCTCAGTCGGCGACGTCTGTTTGGTGCCCCCACGCGGGTCCACCAGCAGGCATGGAGACGGCTGATGCTACCTCGAGCCCTACGCCAGGGCTGGCGGTCTGCGGGGACCTGATGGTGGCCACCGGCGGGACCAAGCTCTTGGCCGCCCGCTATAAAGAACCCAGGTGAGCGAACCGGGGTCGAAGGGTTTCGCTTTCGAGAGCGTGTTTGGAGAGCTCTGGCAGTGGAAGTCGGAGGGGAGGTGGAAACGTGGGCAGCCGGGAAAGCGGGGGTCTCTTCCGGCGTCGTTCTCCCATCATTTGTACATAGAGCAGCCGCGGAAGGAGACATTTCAAACCACTATGTAAAAAAGGGCAGAAAGTTGATTAATTCCCCCCTAGTAACACTTCAATCGCCCTTTTGTCCAAGGAAGAATCCACTTCCCCATTTAGGACCACTTATGGATCCTCTTCCTTTTCTCACGATAAGCAGAATGGCGATTTTAATGCTCGTTGGTGATTATGTAGCAGTTATTTCCTGAGGGTAGCCACCAATATGTGTTAGCCTAGTGCTGCCATGGTTGTGTTGATCAGCAACAACTGCTCTGTGAAGAATGCGATTGTCACCATCAGTCGTTTCTGCATTAAATTTTCTTCTTACCTCACTTTTTACAATCCAAACCCCACCCCACCCTGCTTATGTACAGTGTATAAATCTGAAACTCTCTCCATGCATCTGATGAAGCTTTCCCCAAAAGCTTATGCCAGGATAAATTTGTCACTCTTTAAGGTGTGACATCACTCTGTTGATTACATAGTCACTGTTGTGGGGACAGCAGGTGCTGCCTGGTTGCATAAATGAAATGCTGCTTTGTTAGGTTGAAAGGGATGGGGAACCTCTCCCAAACCTTATAGATTATCAGTACTGTGAGCAAGCAACATTATTAGAGTGTTCCTTTCCTTTAATTTTCACACACTTTCTGCCTTCTTGAAATCCTTTGGAGTGAAATGTATTAACCATTGCTTTTCTGCAAATGTGTGAACACTTCGAATTCAGGATATTATATTATTTATTTGTTACATTTATATCCCACCATTTCCTCCAAGGAGCCTAAGGAGCCTCTTCCACTCCATTTAATCCTCAAAACAACCCTATAAGGTAGGTTAGGCTGAGAGGCAGCGACTGGCCCAAAGTCACCCAGTGAGCTTCATGGCCAAGTGGAGACTTGAATCTGGACCTCCCCAGCCCCAGTCTATCACTCAAACCACTACACCACAGTGGCTTTCAATAATAAGCTTAGTTCTAGTCAACTAGTCCATGTAGTTATGTACTGTCAACATTGACAATAGGTCTCTGCTCCTGTTGTAGAGCCCTAAGTCGAAAACGTCTCATGGCTGCTACCAAAAGGCCAGAGGTTCAGTCACAGAATCTCTAAATTAAGGGTAATTTACGGATTCTGTGACTGAACCTTTGCCCTTATTACTGTACTACCACTGATGTGTACTCTCTCCAAAGCACCATTTTACTGTTACAAATGGATTTGTCCCATTAAAACTGCGATCCTATACCTACTTACTTGGGAGTAAGCCCCACTGAACATGGTGGGATCTACCTCTGGGGATTGTGCCACAAGGCAAGCCTTACATATCACAGGGCTGACCTTGGAAGGAAGATATTTTTTTCCAATCTCTGTAAGTTGATTCTCAGATCAATAAGGGCATACGTACACATTTAGTAAAATTTACTAATTTGGATAATACTGTGGTTCTAATGCAAAAGCTTGAAAACAAGATTTAAGTATTCTTATACCAACTAAATTACTCAATGTGTATGTGTGTTCTGCCCTAGTATTTTGCAAGCTGTATCATTTGTGATGCAGTGAAAGACAGCAGCTCACTGCTAATTTTGAAGCTTTGGCATTGAAAAAGGCTTGGAGGTATGGGAAATGCTGCTGCTCCTACAGGAAAATATTGATTTCATAAATATCCCTTTAATTTCCAGCAATGATGACCTTTTCATTTATGACTGCACCACAAGCAAGGGATCTCAGGAAAATCAAGGGTGAGGCTGTTTGAATTTATATGAAATAGTTGCTCCACTACAGTCCCATTTATCCAGATATTTTCGGGAAGATGATATTTACCTCTGCTAAAAAGGCAGAGAAGTATTTGGTTGTATGTGGGAAGAAATCGTGTCAGTCTTCTGTGTTTTCTCTTCTACTGGGATGTCAGATAAAATACAAAGAAGAATTGAGGCATATGAATTGCTTATATGGAAGGATTATTTTTCAAATGTGATTTCCCCCCCCCCCCATTTTATTGCACACTGGTGGAGGGAAGGGTACCCTCCAACATAATAGAAAATATAATTCCATAGTGGCTAATGGTACAGATTCTATACTAAAAGCATGTTGTATTGATAAAACCTGTTAAGTAGCAATCCCTGCTGTTGGTATTTTGAACCAAATCCTTCTTTGTCTGTCTGTCTCTTTTGTTTTATTTTTTTTTAGAAAGGATGGAAAGTCTGCAAATAAAGCAAGTAATGATATCCTTGCCTGCGCATTTTCTTCATCAGGAACGTACTTTGCCCTGACTGATGACAACAAACGACTGATTCTTTTTCGTACAAAGCCTTGTTGGGAATTTCTGAGTGTAAGGTATGGCGAAGAAGGCACTTTGGGAGAAGTTTCGGGGCAGTATCCAGACAGGCCATTCTGTTTCATGGGCGGCACACACCGCTTCCGCAACTGGAATTTAGTGCTTCCTTTAGGAAGTCCTGAACCAAGCAGAAATGCTCATTTTGGGATTAGGACAGGTCAGTGGAACTCCCTTATGCAACCTCTGCCAACCTACTCTAGATGAAGGACTAAATCCCCGTTGCACAAGCGGAACGGGATTAGCAGTGCACCCCGCTTGTACAATGGCCCGCTTGGATACTGCCGATTGTATCCAAATATCATAGAATAGTAGAGTTAGAAGAGGCCTACAAGGCCATCGAGTCCAACCCCCTGCTCAATGCAGGAATCCACCCTAAAGCATCCCTGACAGATGGTTGTCCAGCTGCCTCTTGAATGCCTCTAGTGTGGGAGAGCCCACAACCTCCCTAGGTAACTGATTCCATTGTCGTACTGCTCTAACAGTCAGGATTTTTTTCCTGATGTCCAGCTGGAATCTGGCTTCCTTTAACCTGAGCCCGTTATTCCGTGTCCTGCACTCTGGGAGGATCGAGAAGAGATCCTGGCCCTCCTCTGTGTGACAACCTTTTAATGTCTCCCCTCAATCCTCTCTTCTCCAGGCTAAACATGCTTCATAGGGCTCTCTTCATAGGGCTTTGTTTCCAGACCCCTGATCATCCTGGTTGCCCTCCTCTGAACACACTCCAGCTTGTCTGCGTCCTTGAATTGTGGAGCCCAGAACTGGACGCAATACTCTAGATGAGGCCTAACCAGGGCCGAATAGAGCGGAACCAGTACCTCACGTGATTTGGAAGCTATACTCCTATTAATGCAGCCCAAAATAGCATTTGCCTTTCTTGCAGCCATATCACACTGTTGGCTCATATTCAGCTTGTGATCTACAACAATTCCAAGATCCTTCTTGTTTGTAGGATTGCTGAGCCAAGTATCCCCCATCTTGTAACTGTGCATTTGGTTTCTATTTCCTAGATGTAGAACTTGGCATTTGTCCCTAGTAATTTCATTCTGTTGTTTATATGAATAATAGCAGTTTCAAGTAAACTTTTGTTAATATTTTACTGCTTCTGCAACTGCCCAGATGTGTTTGCCCTCACTAGGGTCCAATGTATATATGAAGATATAACTCTGGACCAGATTACAAAATCTGTCCTCTGTGTAGCATAGCCGCCTGATGTTGACCTTGTTACTGTATTTGTATCCAAAGCATGAAAGTATCTTTTCCCATCTCCCCAAGCCGTCCCTCCCCAAATCTCTTGAGCCCCAGGGCCTTTTTAGTATAACTACCGTAGACATGCTTTCTTACACCCCTTTCCTCTGCAAGGATTGAAAGTGCTCTAGTGTGAAAACTGGAATTTGCTACTGGTAGTAGCAGAACAGTTACCTATATATTACATTTGTGCCCTTCCCTTCCTCTAATGACCTGGTGTACGTGAGGTTTTGTCTGTTTTTACCTTTGGCACCATCCTATGACATAGGTTAGGCTGAGATCATGAGTGGCCAAAGTCACTCAGGTCTCTTTGCCCCAAATCTGATGTTTCTACCATTACAGGACACCTCTTCTCAGTTCACAAAAGTCTTTAAATTAGACAGGTGTTCTATAGATTTTTTAAAGCTAAGAAATAGATTAACGAAAACCCATTGGCTCTAGCCTGCTGTGGTTAATTTTTATGCTGGTTTTAGATGCTGCTGTGGTTTTTGTTGGCTTTGGGGTGTAATTTAAGTCCAGTCATTTCAGTGGGGCTACTCTGACATTGGCTACAACCCTTTACTATTATATTTTATATTGTTATTACTTTGAGACCTACAGTTGAAGAGCAGCCTAGAAATACAAGGAATTAATTCCTTCTGCAGTATTGCAAGTTCCTTTAAACTTGGTGGCTTCAAAACCACTTTGCTGTATGTCATGGAAAGGCCCCTTAAGCATATTCAAGCCTTCACGTGCACCTGAAAGAGTTCTCTGGATTGTAATCCTAGTATATGATGCCCATTCTGTAAGCCAGGTAAAAGATTGCCCACCCTCTCCGATATGAATAACATAAATTCCTTTCGTTGGCACAAGGTTTTCTCTACTCTGATGTTTGTGATTTGGTCCAAGTTAAGCACATTGTTGATTTCCACCTCCACCCCCTGCACAATTTCTAGAGCTCTTCACACACAGAAATGTAGGGAATAGGTCCCTGGGATAATGCCTTCCTGTCTTCAGATTTAGTGATCCCCACAGTGCAAGCATAACCTAACTATAAAGTCCACCCTTCCAAAGAGGAAGTTTTGGTCCTTAACTGTGTCCGTTCTTCTTTTCAGATCTGTTGTTAGAAGATGTACTTCCTTGATTATAACAGCAGCAGAAGATAAGATTCTAGTTGGTGACAAATCTGGCGATGTCTATTCTTTCTCAGTCACAGAACCGGAAAACACAGGGACAACTGAACTTGGACACTTGTCCCTTCTGTTGGATGTGGTGTGTATGCAATTTCTGCCTCGATACTGTCTTTATTAAAAGAAGGTTTTCAAGTTGTCCACCAATAGTCTTTAGTTGAAGATCCTAGAATACAAACTTGTCCTTTGTGAGTTAGAGAAGCAAAGGGCCCGACTTGTTCCGTTACCAAATCTGGTGTTACAAAGAAGAAAGAAAGCAGAAGTCTAAATGATTCTCAACTTCTGTGTAATATGTGGACAGGCTCAGCGATTTCAAATTCCTTGATAGTTCTTGTGTTCATGCACTGCTTCTAAACATTGTATATGATGATAAGCCCCACTGAAATCTTGAAGAGGAATATTCATGTAATGCGTTCAAGGTAAGGGTATTGATTTACTTCTGTGGAATGAAAACCTTTGTGCAGTGCACTGCGTGTAGTCCTGAGAGGCAATCCAACCCTTTCCCCACCCCCCAAAATAGCAACGTGCTCCCACCTCCCTGTCACTTTTATAATGCTTGAACCAGGGTTCAAGGGAAGTCTATGGGAGGTCTGGAGGATAGCAGCAAAGGACGGAAACTTCTTGGTGATGGTCCTCCAACAGAGGAATGCTCTCCCCGGAGAGATCTGCTTGGTGCCAACATTGTAGCCTTTTTTATTCTCTTTGCTTTACTTTGACAGCATTTGATGAAGCTTTTCATTGTTAGTTGTTTTATTGGGTTCTGGTAGCTTATTGTTAACTGTTTGTCAATGTTTCAAACTGTTTGAAATGTTTGTATGTTAAAAGTTTTATATTCTGTTTTATCATGTTGTATTTGGGGGCTTTTAAGTTTTGTGAACCGCCCGAAGAGGTTTGGCTATTGTATACTTCTAAACAAATATACAAGCCGTTTCTGAACATGTTTACTTTCAGTTCCTCTGAATTCACTTGGCCTTTTCTTTAATTATGTTGAACTCAGTGGCACTTACTTCAAAATATACATAGGATTGGACGGTTGCCTGATTTTTGAGGTTTCAACGACTTCCCTTGGAAGCTATTGATCAACATTATTAATAGAGTTAGTCACTACTTTTGAATCTTTATTCAGATTTGTTACTGCCACTAATGCATGTTTTAAAGTTTTCATGGCAGGATTGTTAGCAGCCAATTGTTTAGCTTCCTGCAGTGAGTAAGAATCACCTCTGGGCGACCCATCGAGAGAACTTGTAAATTGGAAGACATTTTTTTCAGGCCATCATTGTGTTACATATTAATGCCATGGGCAAGTTCATAAATTTGTTGTAAGCTAGCAGCTTCGTTGACTTATTTCCAAGACTGAATCTGAAACCAAAGGAAAACTACACTGCTAAGGGGTTCTAAAACAGCGTACAGTAAAGATGTGAGGAGGGGCAGCCCCCTAGCCCTGCCCCTGCCCCATGCTTTCCATCTCTCTGTACACGTTGAGGGCGACCTTATGAAAAGGAGATCCTCCTGCATCCATGAAGGCTCTCCCTGCGAGAGCGCTGATTTTACAGTGTTCGACATCACGTGCAGAGCTTCCATGGATGCAGAAGGCCCTCCTTGAAAGTCGCCCTTCGTGTGTAAAGAATGACAAAAATTACAATGGGGGGGGGATGGGACGGGGGACAGGAATAGCGTGCTCCCCTTCTTGACAGGTTTACTGTTCTCAGTTTTAGAACACCTGGATAGGGCTGCTGTGTAACCAGTATGTGTGAGATTGTGTTTAGGTATGCGTCTGCCTGCCCTGAAGTGTCCTGGGTTGTTTTATGGTGACTTGAGTTCTGTCATTAGGCACTGAGTCCCGATGACCAGTACATCTTAACTGCTGACCGCGATGAGAAGATCCGAGTTAGTTTGACTGGAGCACCACATAACATTGTGTCCTTCTGCCTGGGCCACAGAGAGTAAGTATAACTATATTATTATTTTATTATTTATTACATTTGTATACTGCCCCATAGCCGAGGCTCTCTGGGCGGTTTACATAGGATAAAAACACTTAAAAACAATATACAAAAATTTTAAATCACAAAAACATACAATTTAAAACCACATAAACATACAAAAACAACTACCATATAAATATTATATTAAGTCTCCCAAGAGGATTAAAAGGGAAGGGAAATAAGGAGGTGTATTTAAGCTCAGTGCTGCATAACGGACCGGCTTCCTGACAGCTAGCTCAAGATCAGCAGCGTGATAAGCTATTTAAGGTGGCTGAAGATTCTCCCTCCTTGAGGGTTTTAAGAAGAGATTGGACAGACATCTGCCAAGGTCTTTAGGATTTCTTCTCAAGGGCCAAAGGGCTGGACCAGATGTGCCATTGCATGCCTTCTAACTCTCATTCTGTCTAGGAACAGTTGGGTTGGATTGCTGATGCAATTTGCACTTTAAGAAAAGCATGTAGTGATGGTGACGCTCCTCTCCTGGATTGTTTCAGAATGTTAGTGGGAGTTTACATGCTGGGGAGCGTTCTGATATCGAAAAGCATCTGCAATAGAGGTGCAGCATGCCAGGAAGATACTAGGCTAAAGCACTTCTTGAGAACCCAGCTCATACTTTTATCACTTCTTTTCCCCCCTCTTGCTATCTGCCGGCTCCAGAGCTAAGTCAAATAAGAGTCACTCAAAACTCTGGCTCAAGGAGGTTTGTTTGTTTGTTTATTTATTATTATAGCACTTTTATCCCACCCTTTAGCCAAAAAGGCTCTGAAGGTAGCTTACAAAAATATTTCTTAAAACAGACTCTGCTCTCAGGGTTACAATCTAAAAAACATGACACAAAAGGAAAGGGGACTGGGAGGGAGGAGGGGGGGAAAAGGAGCCATCTGAGCAAGAAGCCTCAACTAATATCTGTGTGTGTGTCCTATCCTTGGGACAAAGCTACCCGCCCTCTCTCAGTTGTGTTTGTATTTTGAACTGTGGTGTTGGAGGAAAATTCTGAGAGTGCCTTGGACTGCAAGAAGATCAAACCAGTCCATACTCCAGGAAATAAAGCCAGACTGCTCACTTGAGGGAATGGTATTAAAGGCAAAACTGAAGTACTTTGGCCACATAATGAGAAGACAGGATACCCTGGAGAAGAGGCTGATGCTAGGGAAAGTGGAAGGCAAAAGGAAGAGGGGCCGACCAAGGGCAAGATGGATGGATGATGTTCTGGAGGTGATGGACTTGACCTTGGGGGAGCTGGGGGTGGCGACAGCCGACAGAAAGCTCTGGCGTGGGCTGGTCCATGAAATCACGAAGAGTCGGAAGCGACTGAACGAATAAACAATATATATATATATACTCTCTGTCTGTCTTTCTCCTCTGCTTTGTGGACAAATGCCCCCAGCCCCAATGCAAGGACAGGAATTGTGCCTCCCCACCTTACTTCTACAAATACATGCAGACTAGTGGTATTTAGCTAACTCTGTGCTGATCAAAATCCATGTCAGCAGGTGCCTGATCTGCTTTCATTATTGGGTAAATATTAGTTACTGTAAGCACTAGACTTCTGTTCCAAAGCATCTTTGAAATCTGGCGTTCTGGCTCTTCTCCATCCTTTGACTTTTGATCTCTCTAATCTGTTTTGTGAACAGTGATGTTAGTAGTTAATAGGGATAAACACTTTGGTAAGTGGTGACTAGCTATTGTACGCAGGCATTCTGTTTATGCAGATATGAGAGGTCCATCGCCCAAATCTGAAAATGAAATAAGATTGCAGTCTTCTATTCAATTTACTGTTACACTGCCTTCATCTCTCTCATGCATTTGTGGCTTTGTTGAACAGTTCATGTAAAATTGTACAAAACATGTAGAATTACCTGCTTCAATATACTTTCCTTATTAAACCCTTAATTAAAAATTCACTTTTTAAAACCACTGCTGGTGTGTTTGTCCCTCCACTGGGTTTGTAGTATCTCTTTGCATTGGGACTAGTTTACATATACAGCCATCACATGGAGGCTGCTTTAAATTGCTCCAGTTGTATTTGTATGCAGCTGTGGAAAGGGCACCTTCTCTGTGTCCAGTCTGCATGAGGAACCGCTGGTAAAGAATGGCTCACTTCTAGGTGACAGACCACATGTGGTCACAGCCCTTAGATGCCCTGTGGTCTAGCTTGAGTTTTTTCTCCCTAACCATTGGGGCAGTAAAGTTGTGTAAGGCTCTAACGATGGAAAGGAGAAAGCCACACATGCAGCTTTCATAGCACTGTTCTGTGTTAATGGAAGCAGCACTAACTTTGGAGGCTGCATATATAGTTCTGTGTCCCATTTCTTGTGGCCGTTGCAGTAGTATTGGGAATACCTACTTCATTGGAGAAGGGGGTTACTCACTACAAATGAGTGCGACGTAACATGGCTGAACTAGCAATGTACAGTTTTTGTTAAATCTGTTCTGTCTGTGTTTCACAGATGGTCAGGTGTCTTTCATTCTATCACCCGCTCATGGACGGAATTGGGTGATTGCATTCCGCTTGGCAAAGGTGCATTAGCACAAATCCCCACGGAAAGTGAAAAATGGTCTGCAGGTCTGCGCAATGTGGAACAAGCCAGTCCGCTGCAGAGGTTGGATTCATAGAAATCCAAACTCATTTGAATCCGTTGTGGTTTTCTCTTGACATGCCTGAACTAATTTGTTAAAAATATTGATCTCTGAAAGAAAGCATAGAAAAAGTAGGTAAATCCATTCCAGTGGTATTTATTTATGATATGCTTGAATGGACCCTTTGGTGCCCTTGAATACGTCAGAAACTAGCCGAACCCTTCTTAGCACAACTGCGGAGGGCTTTTTTGACGTACAAGATAAGATTCTGACCCAATCCAGTGTAGAGCCTTATCTGTTGCTATGGTGATATGAAACCTTACACTTTGCTATCTTTTCTTCTCCTTTGCACTCTACCATTTATTTTCTTCCTAGATTTGTCAGCAGAATATTCGTAATACCAAACTATCCCGATCTCCTCTTATCAGCTTCTGGGGTATGTATATAGACTCTCTACATCTGGAGTTTTTCGTAAGCTGCTTATGAAAATGTATTTTTCCCCCTTTGCTGTGAATACAAGACAGCAGTTGCTTATGATTCCGCTCGCTACGCTTTTCTGGAATGTCTGGCCTCTCACGTGTTTCAAACCACATGGAATTATTTCTTAGGAACACCTAGTTATAATGAATAAAATATTAATACACACTGCTCTGTGTGCGTGTGTGCTTGTTTTGCAATGTAAAGTTGAATGTAGCTAAGGGCAGGCCTTTAATCCTCTCTCTCTCTCTCTCTCTCTCTCTCTCTCTCTCTCTCTCTCTGTGTGTGTGTGTGTGTGTGTGTGTGTGTGTGCATGAATGCACGTACAGGAGAGAGAAAATGACTGAAAACCATGGCTGTCTTCTCCTTGGCAGAAGTGGCGTTAATTAGTCTCTCTTAACTCCTCAGGATTGTACACTGAGGCTCTGGGAATACAAAAGTGGGAAAGAAGTACATTGCTGTCAACTGAATAGTATGGCTATATGTGAAGCCACCACAAATGAGCAGGTAATTTGAGTTATGTCCGCATATATCATAACATGTCACCGATAAGATGACAGGTGTATCTTAAGTCTGCACCTTTCATCTCAAACTTGCTTTCAAAATGGCGGGTATTTTTTGGATTGAACTTCTTTTAAACAGCATAAACTGAGAGTAAATTTAAACAACAAGAATCCCCCATTCCCTTTCTAGAATTAGATTTTCTATGGTTTAAGTTTTAAACCGTAGAAAGTCTAATTCTAGAATTGTAAAGAGGGCTTTCTGTTGTTCTGTAAAATGATGTGTGAAAATAAGGCAAAGCTTTCAATGACCTTTCACCCAAAATTAAATAGAGGGTTTTCATCTAGAACCATTCTACTGTTCTGAAAAGTAGTTGTCCTAGAGTGAAATAATTTCAAGATTGTATAATTCATTTAGCTTCTAGTAAATGATTCTGATGATTTTGTTTGAATTGTATTTTGTATTGACCACAATAAGGATGTGCTTTGATTTGTTGATATGGAGTTGGGATTTTCACATCTGCATGCAACTGTGTATGTGTGTCTGCACACACTGCAGTCTTGACTATTACGCTGTTTGCTTCTCCTACTTAGGGAAATGTGAGCTGGTGCGGTAAGAATAGTGCTGTAAGAATAAGGGTCTATGGGCTCCTATTGTTGATCGTACTAATTCTGGGGACTTTTGCATCCTTGGGATCCATCCAGCATCCTGCACATTCTATCTTCTCTTTAATCTGCCTGTCTTTGGTTCTGGACAAGAGTTAAGATAAGCTATGGAGGAGTAGACAGCTTGTCTGTGATGTAGGAAACTCACAATGAATGGTTTTTGGTCACTACTTCTGATATTAGAATAAGACTTTGAATGGCGTATAAAAGCTTTCTCTTTGCTATTCCTCCTTCTCTTCCCTGTCCCCGCTCCCCAATTTCCCCCCTAGCCTTTGCAGATTCTGATTACATCTCATTTTCCCTTCTCAGAAATACGCTGTCTCAAGAATAGCTTATTGTTGTGAAGGAAATTACATTGCCATTTTATATGACTGGTAAGCGAAATGTATATCTATCTAAAATTATTATGAGGGCAGCAGACAGTTACATAATTTCCTTACTGGTTATGTCAAGTTGCTGTCAGTTCGTAGTTACTGTGAAAATTGTGATGTTATGACCTAGTAGGATGTAGGTTTCTCTTTGAGCCTGGTAATGAAATTTTGTACGAAGAGTATGAACCACCTTCCCCCGCCCCGGAGGAATATTATATAATAAAAGTTGTACACTTGATTTTATTAATGTTCTCCTTGTTATGTCACCTCTGCTGAAAACAGATAAAGAATTAATTTCCTGGAACATGGACAGTTCTTCAATACATGTTTAAGGTGCACTTTGATGTAAAGTGGAGACTTGTGCACTTCTGCAAGGTGGCCGACCAATATTGGAGAGGCTCTGTGTATTTGAACTGTTTGTGAAATTCACGAGAAATGTGATGTTTTTTTTATGCAAGGGGCAGCATCCCAAGCTGCACTTGCACAAGCAGGAAGGACTGCTAGCGCAATAGGAAGCGCTTCCTAGATCAGCCAGAAACTAATTTCTGGAATGAAGCAAATCAGCAGAGCTTGCATAAGGGACTTCTGCTTACGTGTCCCATTCCAGAAATGCTGGTTTTGGCTTTTTTCTGGGATAACTGTAGAAAATGCTAGCTTCCCACTGCATTTGAAAGTCCTACCGTCTAATGTACAGACTGTCAGTTTTGGATACTGCCCAAGGTTTCTAAGGGTGCAGATTTGTATCCACTTATCTGGGTAACCCTAATAATGATGCCTGCTTCCGAAAAGTCTTCCCGCAGTATCCATCTTCCAGCTTGACACTGGTGCTCAGAACCTCACTTACAAACAACACATCTCCCTGAACCACAATGGCTGGGGCATTGCTTTTGAGGAAACAGGTGGACTCTGGGTTCTGCAGGAGGACAAGCAGGCGCCTCTTCTTTTCTACCAACCTGTGGATGGACAATGGCAGGTGAGGGGAGCCTTCTGGTTAAGGTTAACTATGTGCTTCCAACATTACGGTGTCTGGAAAAACCCTTTGGGATACAAATTGAGTGATTCCTTGCATATGTTCATTTGCTAGTCCAGAGGCATTCCGAAGAGTGATTGGATCAGGATCATGCTTTCAGACTGAAAGCTGATGGCTAGAGGCATCTGTAGACAAGATGAGATTCAGCATCATCGGCGTGTTTCTTTTCCATAGGGAACATTAGCTCAGACCTGATCCAGGGTGACCATAAGATCAGGTCACTCTACAAAAGAGGGCAGGGCTCCTGCAGCTTTAACTGTTGTGATAAAGAGGGAATTTCACCAGGTATTGCATGCATACAAATGACACCTACTGAAATTCCCTTTTCTGTGCAACTGTTAAAGATACAGGAGCCCTGTCCTCCTTTTCATATGGTCACCCTTCCTGATCGTATAGTTTTCTCCTCCCTATATGAGAGAATCCCATACGCATGCGCAGTGCAGAGCTACAGGTGACACAAACCTCTGCATGCAGATGGCCCCAGGCTCGATTCCTGGCATCTCCAAATAGGGCAGAAAAAACTCGTACCTGAAATCCTTGAGAGTTGCTGCCAGTCAGTGTCAGCAATACTGGGCTAGACTCATGGCTTCACTCAGTATAAGGCAGCTGTGTTCCTCGTTAGTCAAACGTTTTTCCCTTAGGCATTCATTCTTTGCTGTTTATTATTTATTTATTTATTTATTTATTACATTTCTATACCTCCCAATAGCCGGAGCTATTGGGAAGTATGGTGTATAATAATGATGGCTCTGTGGTGTTTATCTATTATGTTTTTAGCCCATCTAACAACAAGAGTTATTGGACAGATTTCATGATACTAAAAGAATAAAAACACAACATACAATAAATAACAAATGACAACAGTGCAAGATAAAGTATACAATATAAAATACATAAAAGCAACCATTCCCACATTTTAGAGCACTTAAAAATTCTCAAATTTAAATGATAAAATCTAGCATCATAAGTAAATACCTGGAAGAAGATAAATTTCTTCACTTGATACTGAAAAGATAATTGTGTGGGTGCCTGGCAAGTCACCTTGGGGAAGGCATTTGAAAATGGGCCACCTCAACGGAGTAGTCCCTCTCTTCTAGTCACCTGCCTTAACCTTTATACAGAGTAAAGTGTCAAATCTGGGGCAGCACTAAAGGGTGTTCTTTGGATTTTCTCCACCTAGTCAGGTAACACCAGCTACCTCTTAGCAGTACCTTCTGACATTTACCAGTAGTTAATATACAGCTTTAAGCTTGAGAAGAAGAGAATGAGTAAAATGAGTATGGTGCACCTAGGGGTGCTAATTCATCAAGAGGGAGAGTCTCAAATGGTTCAGGGCAAACACAAAAGATTTGAGGGGGACAGCATATGGCATTTCTAAGAGTTGTTGTTCTTCTCTTTCAGCCTACTGCTGAAGCAAAAGGATTGATGAAATAACATCTTACCTTGTATTTTGTCGCATAAGTCAATATACAGCAGTTCAAGGCCCTGTTCAAGACGTTGCCATGATGATCCAGAAAACAGAGGCATAAAACTAAATTGGTTTCCTTCTCTGAAAATGTGAAGTGGAATGTCTGTTCCCTTCTCTGTCCCTGGTCTCCATTCATGAAAACATAGAAAGGCTCGAATGGTTCAGGGCAAAGACAAAAGGTTTGGGAGGACTGTGTATTGGATTTCTAAGAGTTGTTGTCCTTCTCTTTTAGCCTGCTGCTGAAGCAAAAGGATTGATGAAAATGTCAAAGTACATACGTGACAACTGGATAGTGTTTGAAGGTAAGACAGTTGAATTCAGAGTTCAAAAATACGCTCTTTACATGAGGTGTTTGGCTAGATTTGGAGGCAATGCATTTCAGCTTCCATAAAAGTGGACTTTAAAATTTCTACTTGAGTATCGTTCCTTTAGGGAGGCTTCGTTTTAAGAAGGGCATCACATGAAAGTTTTTACCTATCCCATCCTGGGTTGGATCAAGACTTACTCATGCTTAGAGTAGTTCTATTGAAATCAATTAGACGAGTTAGTCATGACTAACTTAAATCCCATTGAGTTCTATGGGTCTACTCTAAGCATGACTAAGTGTCTTTGCTGAGGTTGGGAGGACACTGTTCATGAAGATTTTGGAATAATTGTATGAGAGTTAGAATTTAGCTGGGGTTGGGGAGGCAGTCTTAATGACTGTGATAATTAACTTGCAGCTGGTTTTCCAGGAAACCCTGGGCTACTTCACAAACATTATCAGAGTTCCCCTGTTGAGAAAATCAGTAATGGTGAACCGTGTTTCAAAATCTCCTGCCACTGACCTTTTGGAATGGAGGAGAAATTCACTCTTTCGTACTTATATATGAATTGAACCCCAGTTATCCTTTGACATTCATGCTCCTCCAAATTTTCTAACAGAATTCTCCAATAAAAAATGCAGTCAGAAATGTATATATTAGTGCGCACACAAATGCGTATTTTAATGAAAATAACTTAGTGAAATTAGTAAAAGACTAAAGGAGTATTTTTGCATTTTGATGCTTTTTGTTCTTTCTTTCCATTGTTTTTTGTGCACCTAAATAAATAGAAATAAGAAATAAGATCATAGATGTTTATATTAGTGAAAGTAACACTAATAACTATTAGGGAAATTGTATGAAAAATGTGTATTAGGCAAAATAATTATTATTATTATTATTATTATTATTATTATTATTATTATTATTATTATTATTTGCATTTATATACCGTCCCATAGCCAAAGCTCTCTGGGTGGTTCACATAAAACACTTAAAAACAATATACAAAAATTAAAAACCACAAAAACATGCAATATACACATACATTTAAAACTACTATAACAACTTTAAAAACGATGAGCCAAAAAACCCAACCCAGGCTCATTACGTATTGCTAAATGCCTGGGAGAAGAGAAAAGTCTTGACCTGGCGCTGAAAAGATGACAATGTCGGCACCAGGCGTGCCTCATCAGGGAGATTGTTCCACAGTTGGGGAGGCGACCACAGAGAAGGCCCTCTCTCTTGTTGCCACCCTCCAAGCTTCCCTTGGAGAAGGCACCCGGAGGGGGACCTTATATGTTGAACGTAGTGTTCAGGTAGGTCTATGTTTGGAAAGGCATTTTGTCAGGTATTGCGGTCCCAAGCCTTGTAAAGCTTTATAGGTTAAAACCGGCACCTTGAATCGGGCTCGGAAACATACAGGCAGCCAATGCAAGCGGGCCAGAGTGGGTGTTATATGCTCGAACCTTCTGGCCTCTGTTATCAATCTGGCTGCTGCATTTTGCACAAGCTGCAGCTTCCAAATTGTCTTCAAAGGCAGCTCCATGTAAAGCATTTTTAAAATTGCTTTAAAATGCATGTATTAGAAGAAATGCACACATAAATGCATATGGATTTTCATATGCATGAAAAAGTCTCAAAATGCAGGACGAACCTAATTTAAGATTGGAAAAATGAGACACGGAGCACAAACAAATTTGTACATTCCTAGTTTGTTGGGTGCACACCTAATTTACACAAATCACTATATTGTGTGTTCCAGAATCGCCTGCAAACATGCTAAGTTTCATCAGCAAATAAGTCAGTGGGGCTGTTCAGACAACATGCTAACCCACGCTCAGTGGTTGAGTGTGGGTTATTTTGAATTGTGGGTTGTTTGTTGAACCATGGGTTACCATGTTGTCTGAACACACCACATTTTCCACAGGGTGGTTTATTGTGTTGCGTGAACGCAGTCAGGCTGGTTTGTTAACCATGCAGTGTGACTTGTTAACCACCCTGAACAACCCAAAACATGTTCTCAAGGTGGCTTGTTCAAGAAAATAAGCCACACTGCATGGTTAATAAGCCACCCAGGCTGCTTTCAGACAACGCACTTACCCACAGTTCAACAAACAACCCACAGTTCAAAACAACCCACATTCAACCACTGAGTGTGGGTTAGTGTGTTGTGTGAACCACCTCATTGTCGAAAAGATCCCTTATGGCAGGAAGTTTGAAATCTGCTTTAAATAATGTTGTATTTGGAGAGTTGGCATTCTGATAGTTTTTGTTACATCATTCCCCGAGTTTTTGGAATTAGGTGGGATTAAAATCCAACTGATCCTAACAGTCCACAAAAAAACAACAACAGTTGAATAATGTGAGAACACAGTGTAATAGTTTTCCTAGATGACAAATTAGAACACTGTGCACAGATCTTGAGTGCGTTGGCAGCTGGGGAAAGGGGGCTATTAAGATTACAGTGATTATTGTAGCTAATTAACACAAGGGAGTCGGGATGATGATTCCGTTCCAGCTGCTTAATTAGTGTCTTTACCCCTATAGAAAAGGTAGTTATCCACATCTCTTAATTGTCAACATTTTAATAGCTCTTTCTTCCCTCTATCCAACCTTTAATAGTCCTTCATCAGAAGATCACAATACCTCTTCTCTTACAACATACTGAGCAGAGGGTGGGAGGGAAATGAATTTTTAAACCTTCTTTTGAAAACCCAGCACAGCTTTAATGTTGTCCAGTCAATTGGAAAGGCTAATAGATATGTAGATTTGTTGATTATCTTCTCTGCTGAGGCAGATCAGTTTTTCTTTAGTAAATGATAGCAGTTTTGGCTTCTGTGAAGTGGCTGAGCCAAAGTATCAATTAATGACGCCTTAAAACGAAAATTAATCCTGCCAGTTGAGCTTGTATCATGTGGTGCCTACAATACCTCCCAATGAATCTATCTTCATGGTTCAGGGACTGGGCTTGAATGTCAGGTGCAATGGGTCGTATCCAGTGTTAGTCCTACTGAGAGTAGACCCATTGAAATGAATGGGATCTAAGTTAGACTAAAGTTGGATACAACTCACTGTCGGACAAAGTTACCAAACAACAACAACAACACCTCAACATAACTGGTACAGTTCACAGATTGTAAAAGATGGGAGCTGAATTAGCAAATTGTTATAGAAATAACTTTGTGTTTCCATCTTATGAATATTCACATATGTCTCAAATTCCTTTGCTTAAAATAAAACTTCAGTAATTCTTGATTATCAAATAATTCATCCTTCTTTCCTTAAAAATAGATTTTAAAACTCACTTGTCATCACTACCATTATCCCCCTCCCCCTATGTTAATCTACCACTGGGCGTATAAGACGACCCGCAACTTTTGAGAAGATTTTCCTGGGTTAAAAAGTCATCTTATACTGGGCGTATAAGATGACCCGCAACTTTTGAGAAGATTTTCCTGGGTTAAAAAGTAGTCTTATACGCCAGAAAATACAGTACTTTCTTTCTCCATTCTGTGCTTCCTGGCATATCCATCTGACCTCCTCCTCTGGCTCTTTACCTTGTCCAGTGTAGATAGTAGCTGGGAGAACTGGCGTTGCAGTGTTCTTTAGAGCCTAGAGAGAAAGCATTGCAACAGCTAGAAGGGTGTGCTCTTACCTGCCTGTTCAGCATTAAGTACTTCTGCAAGCATGAATAACTACACATGGACTCATCCTACCTTGTTGGTCAAGGAACATAATTGTTTTCTGTCACTGAAAAAAACAACAACACTCAAACAATCCAACAATGGAGAGAAGCCCTATCCTTAACTCAAAATACGTAACTAGCTACATTTTGTAGATTACAGGCGTTTAGGTGCTTTCC
Source organism: Elgaria multicarinata webbii (assembly GCF_023053635.1). NCBI lineage: Eukaryota > Metazoa > Chordata > Lepidosauria > Squamata > Anguidae > Elgaria > Elgaria multicarinata. The sequence continues at coordinate 69,759,527 of NC_086175.1, forward strand.
AAGCTATATGGCAAGCCTATGCTGAACTCTGACTAGCTCACTGTAAAGGACTTGACAGCCCCCATCCATTGAAAACTTGGAGAATGAGCCAAACCTGTGAACACCAGTTTTTAAAGTTACAATTCTTATTATGCCAGGTGGGATGGAAGCAGCCCAGGTTGCCTGATGGAATGGCTTTTGCTAGGTGACGGATGAAGGAGAAGAGGAGTCAAAGCTGATGGAATAGCCTTGCTTCCCTTTTCTTCCTCTGCTGCAGCCTGATGATGCAGTGCCTCTAGGCATTACGACTTGAGAAACTTACAGGTAGGGCACTATGCAGTGTCTAGATGCCCTGCATCATGCCCTACCTGTGAGCTTCTCAAGATATCTGATTGTTCTTTTCAAGACAAAATGCTGTACCCTTGATCTGCTCTGACAAGGCGATTTGGGCATCCATATTTTGGTTTCTTTGGTCTCTTCCTTTCCAAAGCACCCAATACCTTCCTAGTACTCATATTGGCTTATTAAATAGTAGATTGTACAAATGCAGATTTTGTCTCTTTTCATGCAGGAAAATCATTTCCTTCCCAGCTTAGGTTAATACAAAAACTTTATTTTCTATCAGGAACTACAGAGCAACAATCTCACCTAGAATTCCAACTCTCTCTGTACAGGCTGTGTTGGCAAAGGAAGCTGCTATCAAAATCTCTACAAGTCTTCTTTTGATAACATGGCTGTTTACCTCCAAAAGAAAGAGGAGAGACTTCAGCAGCACAAGACTAAGAGGAAGGACCCGCAGCGTGAATCAAATGGGCAGACAAAGAAGGTCAGAACAGATGCACCTTCCTTATGACACTCAATGCAAGACTGTGTGATTGGCAATGCATTGGAAGAAACCAATCTCTGAATTGAATTCCTCCGTGAAGCCCAACGGTTAAAAACTTGGCTTGGTACTTGTCATAATGTAAGCTTGGCACCTGACAAGTGACAAGTATTAACGTAACGAGCTCGATTAACGTGCTGCTTATCTATCCTGTCAAAGGTAATTGTGTCCTGTGTAGCTTATTTCTAGCTGCATGCCCCGGCTGTCAGCTGAGATGTTATTGAGTGAAGCCATAATGAAATGTGGCTAAGAAAGGGGCGAATGAGGAAATTCCTCTTCCAAATCCAGCTAATCGGGTCTGTAGGTTGTGCTTTCCTACATGTGCCATAAAGTCAATGTGGAGTCTGGCCCCTAAAGGGTAAAAGCTCACCCAACAGTGGCTAACTCATGCCCATCCTCCCCAACCAGAGAGGAAATTGAGAGCAGTACGGAATAACAAGGCATTGGTGATTGGATTTAAAGGCTTGGCCTGTTGGCTTTTAATGCTATTTCAAAATGGCCCTTTTGGTAAATCTAGTAGCTAAGGGTGTACATGGCCAAAACCAAAATATACTGGGATAACTGCCTGAAAATGCCATCCATCCATGTGGTGATGCACTAAATTGTGGGACAAATCATAAACGTGATGGACCTGGATAAAAATAACTTCACATGACCACCCCCCATTGTCCTCTAGTGCATTTAAACAGATAAAAACAAGCTATCTTCATACTAAAGATAGCAATATACTTGTAGCATATGATGAGTGTAATGACCTACTGGACCAGTAATAGAGTTCCGTTACTGGTGTGGTCCTATGACAACGGGACTATCTTTTCTAGAAGGAATTTCTGTTTGACGGCATGATGCATTTGTTTTTCAAAACAGATTAAGCTGAACTCTTTTTTTTTAAAAAAAAATACTTTTGCCATCTGCTTTAAACTAACCAGCATGCCTGAGCATCTTTCATTTTTATTTTATTTTTTAAATAAAAAGCTAAGGATTTTATGTCATACTTTGCTTTAGAACTTGAACCAGCAATGAAGGCTTTAGATGTACTGTAAATAAGCAATAAAACATGTCAACCAAGTTGTGTCATGGAGAAGACTTTGCCTATATGCGACAGCGACTGGAATGCGCCTGAGCAAGACCTTGTCTCATGTGTCTTGGGGATCATATATACCTCAGCTGTTTTAAAGTATTCAAAACCCAAGTTTTGCAAGCCTTGGACAGTTGCAGGTAGCAATCACACCAGCTGTGTGATTGCACTTTATTTCTCATTTGTGGCGGAGGGGTTGTTTGAAATTGAGTGTGAAAAATTGCACACAGTATAATCAAGGAAAAGAGGAAGGTAACGTCTTAGCCACCCTATCTTTTAAGTTAAGATTATTTTTTTTAATCAGGGTCCCACTGGGGTTCAACAGACAGGATTTCCATCCACATGGGCCAGGATCCAAAGAACAGCACGACTAGTTCCATGCACATAAGCGATCCTTTCTTCAATGGTAAGAGCCGCCACCACCCCTCAATGCTGCGTAACAAGCTCCTTTTAAAGCTGAGGAGGGCCTTCCAAAGCAACCTGTAATGTTCAAAAGAAAAAAAGGTCATATTTAAACACGTTCCTGGGCTTGCCAAAGTCCTTAGGTATGCCTAAAGTAGCTGTTTGGATCCTGGCCACAGGCTTGTTCGGAACGTACACTGAAAAGGGAAATCTGCCTCTCCTCAGCCCAACAGAAGTTCAACATACTGACGCCGCGGCGCAGTGTGAATGCTGTGATCGCCATTTATGCACTGGCAGCAAAGTGGGTCAGAGCAGTGATTCATTTACAGCAACTTCAAACAAACGTTGAAACCCTGTCAATAGCCAGCACAGGCAGACCTGGCACAATTCACACCCAGCTTGTTTACACAGACAAAAGGCGTCAAACCTCCAGCTTTCCTGGATTCTGCTAAATTTGTCATAAGCTGACTGTTTCCCCTGATTTTTAAGCAGCATCTTTAAACTGGGGGAAGTGGGCAGGAGCACAGCGGCCTGGAATGCATCCCCCTCACTGAGCTTGGGAACCAAATATCAGTCATTGGTCTTAAGAGGACATTCTCCTTTACTGATATTTTTGTACATAAGTGACCAGCTTGTTGCATTTCTGGCAGGGGGATTCTAGGTGTCAAAGCATAATCAATGGCAGCAGGGTAAACCAGAGAGCCCTGGAACTAGTTCCATTAGAAGCACTGTCTTTTCCTCAATCAGTAATACCCCATCCCTGTGAGCACTGCCCTCCATGATACATGGCAAACTGCTTTTGAAATGGAGGGTAGCTTTCAGTGGAGGCTGATGGCTTCGATTTTGGTGGGGCTGTGAATGCATTCTGGATTTCACTCAGAACCAGCCCAAATCCTAAAGGGTCTATCCAAGGTGCTGAACCTATTTTGGGGATAGGATTTAGTACCCTGGAATAGCTCCTTTAGAATTCTAGCTTGTTCTGATTGAAACCAGATTGGATCCACAGCCTCACTGAAGTCAGAGCCACCAGCCTCCACTAGTAGTTTTTACGAGTAGTTTGTGATATTGCAAAGGAATCTAGTGTTCAAAGAGGGGGAAAGTCAAAATTCCACTAGTGCAGTCAGCTCAAAGTGCTGAGACTTGGTTGCCCAGAAGCACAAGTACAAACAGATTAGGCAATAGTACATGGGCTGCTTTTTTGGCAGTCTTGGATGTCGCATTCCCAAGTTTCGATTGACTATAAATGAGTGATGGGCCAATTTCCATAGGCTGGTGGACTGGAGCCAACCTGCAGGGGCTGGATCATTCTTGGCCATGATGTTATTGACAAGATTGGTGTACATGGGAGGACAATATGTGGTCAGGTAGATCATTTTCTCTTCCTGCCAGCTTCCGTGAAGGCAAAAGTCCGATGGGAATTGGTTGTACCTGATCTTATTCCTGAGCAATATAATGCCGAGACAGCTCTTGTTGTCTCAAACAGTAGGGCAAGTGAGATCTGGAGAGTTGGTACGCTTCAACACATGTCATAACTTGAAGTAGCATAAGCTTGACTTACCTGTTGGCCATTCCCATTGTGTTATGGTAATGCGTATATCAGGAAAGCAGAAACTCAGGCCCAGGGGACGAATACGGTCCTTTAGGATTCTCCAGATGGCCACACAACCTCCTTTTCCCTGACCACTGGCTGTACGGTGCTTTCCCCCCATTTGATGTAGTTTGTGATAGAGCTTATAGATAGAATAGGCTGGTATTTATTTATTTTTTAATGTTGGCTTCAACTTGCTCTCTGAGAGCTTCTCCAGAATGGATTTTGGTCCTTGGGCAACAACCTTGGTGTACATGGATGAACTCCATTGGCAGGATGAATGAAGTGGTTTCTTACAGAAAGGAGACCACTTTTCTCCCATTTACAAGCTATTCATATATGAGTAGAAATCTGCTTTCAGCTGGTTAGAGCTGCTATTGCATCAAAAGAAATATATGCAATTCTCATTTTTCGTATATTCTTTTGTTAACAATATTAATGAAAGAGAATTACTACCAAATATGCATAAATTTGGGCTTTTCCAGCATTTTCTCTCATCTAGTTTATATGTCTGTTTTAATGTGCCAGGTGTTATATTCCATTGATACATCATTCACTTTTATGATTCTCTTTAAAAGTTATGCCTGGAGCTGTGATTCACAAGGGGAGGCAAAACTGCCTTTTATCATCATCTGAAATCTGGTAGATCCTTATTCTCAATTTGTTCTAAAGGTTCTTGAATATCAAATAATATTTATGGGAAAGCCGACCTCATGACAATGGCATATTATTAAATGCAATTTTAAAATAAGGTGCCTTTTTTGAAAACTGCTGTCTTTATGTTTGGATATTATAGTAGGCCATACTGGATACTATCAAAACTATCCATTCATAGCATCAAGGTAGCCCCACCAAATTCTTCTGCCCCACAACAGCTGCCTATGTCTTATTGTGTTTCAAAGATTCACTGGAGACTCAAAAGTGGGCTGTAGCAAGAACAGGAGTTTCTAGGAAAGCCCCCATGGCATGAACAGTATTCTACTTATTCTAATCTGAATCCAACCCAGTGATTCTGCAAAGATATATCTGTTCATTTAATAACAACCTATAATGCATTAGCAGTCTGATTTACAAGCATACCAAATTGGAAGTAAATTTCTCTACAAGATACTGCCCCTATAGCCTTCATTCTTGTTCCAGTCCTTAAAATAAATTGTTTTTATATTCTGTAGTCCAGGTGAAATGAAAAGAAAGAATGCCTAGTAATCCAATGAAATACTGGAATGTCCCAGTCTCTCTTCTTACGTGATTTCTTCAGTGATTTAGTTGAAACTCCTCTAGCTGTACTGTTCCAGATAAGACTCATTTATCACTTTCTGCCCAGCTGATAAGTTTGTACCTGCAGTCAGAATGCTCAATATGAGTGGAGTAATTCTCCCCTTTCTGTTTAAGCTATTTCAGATTTCAGTCATATTGTGAACAGTTTGCTTTAATGAGCCTTCAAATTACAATTTAAAAAACCCATTAAAGATTTAATCTGTGACCGTGTTTTGAGATAGCTTGTGCGTACCCAGTGTCTCTGTCTCTCACTGATGGTTGCTCTTTGTATTGGAGCTATTGCTTCCTCGTTATCTGCTCTTTGCTTGGTTACACAGATCATGTGTGGCAAACAGCTGGATTCTTAGTCAGAAAGAATAAGGTCATATATGTTGCACTTGTTATGGACATATAAAATTTAGTTTTCTTTTTTTAAGAGCTCCAGACACAACACTGGAAATAGTTCCAGATACTAAACCAGTCAGCCAGTATTCCATACTAAAAAGTGCCATCTGATGAGCGTTTTATTGCACGTTTGTTACTGGGCATTCACAGATTCCTCGGAGGTAATTCACCTGACATTGTCTGCATCTTGCGCGCCTTCCACCCCTTCCAACCGGAAAAAGTCCAGTTGCTGTTCTCTCCTGCTGTGTGTGGGAGAAGCAGCGTGTTCACAACGAGGAACTGAATGGCTCTCGTGCACCTTGTTTACTTCCTGTTTGAAAACAGGAAGTAACTGAGTGTCCATAGAGAAGCGACGGTAGCCAGCGTTAGCTGGCATTTCTTCCAAGGTGTGATGGAGATTTAAGAATCATGTTAGACCTCAGATATTTCATCCATAGAACTTTCCAAACCTTATTTTATTTAAAATATTTCTATACTGCCCTTCACCAGATCAGATTCCGAATCGGAGTACAATAAAGCAGAATACAAAATACATAAATATAAATACTAAAAGATAAGAGAATAATAAAATTTAGAAAAGAACAATATATATTATATACATCTTTAAAATGGCTGGGTAAATAAAAATGTCTTAAGAGTGCAATCCTATGCATATTAGAACAGAAAAGAGGCCTACAATTCCCAGCATGCCCCAGCCAGCCATGGAATACAGAACCTCAGGCCTGGTGGCCAAATCTAGTCCTTCAGGGAGACCAATTTGCCTCTCTGAGCTTCCCCAAAGAACCATTTCCTCTTCCGTCTCCACCCACTTTCTCCAACCACCAGTCGTTCCGTGGTTTTCCAGCTTCTGTGAAGTTTCCCACCATTCTCAAAGGCTGAAATGCCTATCTTAAGGCTTAGTGGCCAACAGTAAGAGCTTTAAGCTACAATAGGCTGGTATTCTCTCTTGGTGCCACCCGCTTTTGCCTTTAGCCCCACCCACCACTGGAATGCAGCCCCCAAAAGCTTCTCTGAAATGCAATATGCCCTTAAGAGGAGTGTCTTGAAGAAAGATCTCTAGATGCCAAGTAAGTAACATTTATTGTGCTACATACAGAGTCTGGAAAGATTGAGATTTTCTTTCACTAATAAAAAAAGGAAGCATGTCGATTATTATGCTGTTTTGATTGTGTCCCATAGGTGTCTCTACTGTGATTTGTTTCCATGCAAAAAAAAAAACCCAAGTGTAAGAAAACAAAAGACATTAACATGAATTTAATTGAATCCTTGGAAGTTTGTTATTTATATTATTTTTCTCTGTTACACCTATCTTTTCCCTGGAATGGCTCTGAACTGCTCAGAGCAGAAGATTGGGTGAAGCTGGTCTGACCAATGTTCTGTTTAATTTGAATCTGACTCATCAAACTTGCGCTGGTAAATCCATCATGTGCACGTGCACATCTAAAAATGTTACATTTGAAATATGCAGTTTAAATACCTGTGTATATTTCACAAGGAGATACGTTAAAGTGCGAAACAGAAGTGTGGACTCCTTAAAACAGCTATAACCCCCTAACTCAGGAGTGTTGAACTTAGGCCTGCTGGGCAAATCCAGCCTGCCTAAGTCCCAATCTGCCCCCTTGGGGTTCCCCAGAAGGCCTGCTCCCTTCCCTGGTCCCACCCCCTTCCTTCTGACTGCCAATCCTGGTTATTGCACAGTTTTTTTGTTAAGAGTTACAACAATATGTGAGTTGTATAAACTTAAATCATAGAATCATAGAATAGCAGAGTTGGAAGGGGCCTACAAGGCCATCTAGTCCAACCCCCTGCTCAATGCAGGAATCCACCCTAAAGCATCCCTGACATGGTTGTCCAGCTGCCTCTTGAATGACTCTAGTGTGGAAGAGCCCACAACCTCCATAGGTAACTGATTCCATTGTCGTATTGCTCTAACAGTCTGGAATTTTTTCCTGATGTCCAGCTGGAATCTGGCTTCCTTTAACTTGAGCCCGTTCTTTCATGTCCTGCACTCTGGGAGGATCGAGAAGAGATCCTGGCCCTCCTCTGTGTGACAACCTTTTAAGTATTTGAAGAGTGCTATCATGTCTCCCCTCAATCTTCTCTTCTCCAGGCTAAACATGCCCAGTTCTTTCAGTCTCTCTTCATAGGGCTTTGTTTCCAGACCCCTGAGCATCCTGGTTGCCCTCCAAATATATATATATTTGTTTTTATATATACAAACAAATATATATATATGTTTGTATATATTTCAGGCTAGCTGGTGGTTTCTGGTGGGTACTTGAATATTCCATCTACTAGTGTGACAGTTTATATTTAGCAGTTAAGTTGATCTTTTCCTAGCTTTGGGCTTATTTCTCCCCTCCCTATTAAAATATCTTTGTGTTCATTAGTAAAGGTTTCTTGTGAGTATTTCAGCTGCATGTCTAAGTTGCTTGCCAATAGTTTCCCCCAATTCTAAAAGGTTGAAATGCCTCTCTCAGTAAACCCAGGTAACACCGGAACCCGTGTATTACTTTGTGCAGAACAAGACCCATGCTTTCCCTAGTTTTCCAGTTTTCACAATGCCTTAGAGGATTTATAACAGCATCTGGAAGAGCCATAGCAAATGCCCCTGAGATTTCTTGGTTGTTGAAAGCTATACAGCTCCATTGTTTCTTATGATCTATTGTAGTGCATATTGTAGCGCCTTTAAGAATATGTTGCTAAATTCATCTAACCGTGTATTGCTTGTAATCCATGACAGACACCCAGAGCCCAATTCAGAAGAACAGAGAAGAAGTAAAGAAATTTCTAGAGATGCAAAATTTTGGTCGAGGAGTATAAGGGAATTGATAGCAGCAGAGGGGCGTTTCATTGTTCCTTCTGTTTCCAAAAGAGTAAAATTGTATCCTGGGATTATAAGCCTGCATCCGTGGAGAAGAATGTAATGTGCTAGGGGCTAAAGATGGCTTCTCTGCAAAAGGGGTGGCTACATGCCAGATTTGCATTCTGTAATGAATGGACTGCGAGCAATGAAGCTTTGAATGTAACCTATGACCTATGATTATGCACCTTATCTTTCCACTAATGATGTAACCCAACTTGCTAATCCAGAACTGACTAATAGAAGCAGTTAGAACGAGACTAACACACTCTTGTAGTCACGGCCTATAAATAGACTGAGATTCCTTTGTTCGAGGTGCCTCCATCTTGCATATCATGAGAGAGCACCCCTATACTGCAGTATTGGAAATTAAATCGATTAAGAGCACTCTCCAGCCTCTTGTGTTTGATTGGCTATTAACGTGCTGGGGTAGCGAGCCTTTAACCCCTTGTTGAGGGACAACATTGTGGCTTAGCTACTGGCAGTAAGAGCTTTCAGCTAAAATATGCGGGTATTTTTGCCCCCACCCCTTTTGCCTTCTGTCCTACTGACCCTTGGAATGTGGCTCCTGAGAGCTCCTCCAAAATTAAATTCTGCCCTCAGATTGGAAGGGTTCAACAACTCTACCCTAATGCCTGCAGTACTTTTGTTTGCGTGAACCACACCAGCAGCACCCCTCTCTGACAACAGCTCTGGACCCCTCTTTTCTGGCACTTCAAAGAGTGCTGGGGTAACATAGAGCTGCCATTTAAATTTCCTGCAATTTGGATTAATCACAGCCTCTGACATTGGAGCCCTTTGTCCTGGAACAGTAAGATTGCTCTGATAGTGTAAGAAGTAGATCACTCACTTCTCCTTAATAGTCAGACGGGTGAGCACATGTTTAAAGTGAATGCTGGATTTAACCTGGTAAAAACGGAAATTCTGGGCTCTTTTATAGCTATTGCTGATTGTTCATGTGACAAAGAACATCTGAAATTATTCTGATGCAAAAAGGGAGATGAAATAGATTTGATAGTTACATTATAATAGCTTTTTAAAAGCCTGTGAATCACAGAATTAACTTTGATGTATTTATGCTGTAAGGGGGCTATATTAGTGTGATCTTCAAAGGCAACATCAGTACTGTCCTGATTTCTGCAGCTGCAATTTAGTGCACAGTTAGAAGGATAAATGCCTGCAATTAATTGCAGGTGTAAAATGTGCATGCTGTAATGAAACAATAGCAGGTTGTTGTTGTTGTTGTTGTTTTAAAAAACAGGCCTGGTTTATTTTAGCTATGTCTGTGAGTTTCATCACTTTAGTATCCTTTCAGGACTGGGAATTATTTATCTTTCCAAACCATAAGTGCTTGCAGGGAGCTAAATGCACCTCAAGACTAAAAAGATGTCAAAACCGAATCCTATACATGTGTACTCAGAAGTAAGTCCCATTGCATTCAATGGGATTTATTCCCAGGTAAATGTATAGGGGCTCATCTACACCAAGCAGGATATTCCACTATGAAAGCGGTATATAAAAGACAGGAGCCACACTACTGCTTTATAGCGGTATTGGAGTGCACTGCAGGATCTTCACTACTGCTTTATAGTGGTACTGAAGTGCACTGACAACTGTTGGGGCCCAGGACACATCTACACCAAGCAGGATATAACACCATGAACGTGGTATATTGTATGTGTCAATGGGCCCCAAGACTTGGCAGTGCACTTCAATACCGCTATAAAGCAGTAGTGTGGCTCCTGCCTTTTATATACCGCTTTCATAGTGGAATACCCTGTTTCGTGTAGATGAGCCCTAGGATTGCAGCCTTAATCATACCAATATTATTTTCAAAATACATCATCTACTCTATTTAACAGAAGTCTGCATGTTTCACATAAAACAACAACAAAAGGGACAGGGAAGAGACTATAATGAAGCGATTCTTAACAGAGGATGAATCCCATAACGCCAGAAGAACAAAAGAACTTATAATGACAGGCATTTTTTTTTAATCTGGAGGAACATCTGGAGAGAGCAAATGCCATACTACAGGAAATCCCTCCTGCAGAATGAGCCCAATTAAGATGCGGTCAGAGGATGAAGAATCCCAAGTAAACTAGTTATGAGGTTTGGATTCCAGGAGTAGGTCATGAATATAGATAGCTAAGGCATATTCCTTCCAGCACTTTTATAAGCAGGTAATTACACCAGTGTAATTTCATCAATGTTTTAGTGATCTCATCCAAATTATCTAGAGAAATCATACTGATCTGAATACAGCCATGTGTGTCAAGTTATAACATGTTTCCCAGCAATTGCTAGAAATACTGTCATCTGTGTAGCAGGAGCCCACAAATCAAATCCTTAATAACAATTGCAAGCTTTAAAGCAAAACAGCTCAAAACCCACAATGGTCCTAATAAACCTTAATGCCCCTTCCCGGAAGACTGGTTCTGTGCTTTTGAAGCTTTACGGTGCTTTATTGTCTGTGACTTTATTCCGGTCTGAACTTTAATTATTCAGGTGCTACTGTTTCCAAACAATACTGAAAAAGTCCTCAACAAATAGCCTTGGGGAATCCAATTTACCACATGTGTACATAAGGCTCATGTGTTCCTCAGCTAAACAATGTTTCAAAGCTTTGGCTTGGAACTGGTTGGAATATTCACTAACCAAATCTCTGTCAAGATAACTTGTTTCCATTACTTGGCTATTACAGTGTTTTCCATTTGCAGTCCATTGGAGTTCTCTAATTATGGGGAATGGAGCACAGTGTTTAAATCTGGTTTGCACAATGCTTGTCAATTTAAAGTGGAATGGAGTTGTTAGTTTGGGTAGGTTGGGGATGGGATCTGCCAATGCAATCCTGATCCCTCTCCCATGTGGATTCAATGGGTTGGATCTAGAGTCACCATGTATCAACTGCACTGACAGAAGTGGACTTCCCCACCCACACCTTTTCACCACAGTCCCTGTCGCCATCTGCGGCACAGAGAGTCAGAAGACCCTGCTGAACATGTTGAGCTGTGGAGTGGTGGAAAGGGAGCATGTTTAGCCTTGAGAAGAGAAAATTGAGGGGAGACATGATAGCACTCTTCAAATACTTGAAAGGCTGTCACACAGAGGAGGGCCAGGATCTCTTCTCGATCCTCCCAGAGTGCAGAACAAGGAATAATGGACTCAAGTTAAAGGAAGCCAGATTCCAGCTGGACATCAGGGAAAACTTCCTGTTAGAGTAGTATGAAAATGGAACCAATGACCTAGGGAGGCAGTGGACTCTCCCGCACTAGAGGCATTCAAGAGGCAGCTGGACAACCATCTGTCAGGATGCTTTAAGGTGGATTCCTGCATTGAGCAGGGATTTGGACCTGATGGCCTTATAGGCCCCTTCCAACTCTACTGTTCTATGATTCTATGATTCATTCCCCAAAATTGAGTGAACTTCCTCGAGCAGAGCTCTTCTGGCAGGCAGATCCAGAATCCAACTCGGTGACTTTGGGATTTTTGGATGAACAGGGCAATATGTAACTGGTCACCCTATCACAGATCCAACTTTGAGATCTGTCTGTTGCTAGCCCAATGGACCCTTCTCATTTTAAATGTTTCAGGTGGTGAGGAGAAGCCATGTCAAGTGCTTTGCTGCAAACTTTTAAACAGTTAAGGTTATAACAAGCTGTCAGAGTGTCATCCCTGGCCACTCCACTGCACAAAATAAAGCAACCAGCTGATTCATTTGGAAGATAAATCATACTACTTACAGTTCTAGAGCTGCATTATTATCCTTACATTAAAAAAAAAGCACGAGAAGTCAAAACTAAAATTATTGAAAGGAGAAAATGTTAATGGCCTCTTCATGCTGCTGTGACATTCTGGGTGATTTTAATGTATTTTACATACTCCATAATGATTGCTAGTTAACACTACAGAGTTTACTAATGGCTCTAATGGGGAAAACCTCCATTAAGCCACTTATTCAGCTTTCAGTTGTCACTTTACTTAGCACATTTTAAAAATGTTTGTCCATTAATATCAACAAAGTCCCTGAAAAGGCCATGCTCAAAATTGGGGTCCATAGTAAATGAGGCCTGTTGTAAGAGGCTTCCATTGTTCCCTAAAGCGCATAGATACTTTGTTTTTAGTTAAAGGTAAACTTGGAAGTATCCCTGTACATTGAGTTGTGTTGCAATAAGAGTTGTACTTTGGCTTCATTTCTTCCTCTGTCATGCTAGAAAAATATCCCAGCTTTTGTTTTACATGTACTAGACATTGCCTACAGTGTCATTCCAAATGTGCTTCAAATGAGAGGTTGTTATTGTGCTCATGACCAGCTTGTGGCCTTCCCAGAGGCAGCTGGCCGGCCAAAGTGGGAACAGAATGCTGAACTAGATGGGCCTTTTGGCTTTTCTGATGTTCTTACTCTGATACATAGAGCTGGTGGTTTCATTCTGCCAGGCATAATGTCTTCGAGACAATGAGGGTCAAATGTAGTAATGGCCTAAGTGAGGAGCAGTTAGGAATGAAGGCACCAGTCACCACCTTCCTAGTTAAATAAGACCAGCTTATCCAACTGCCATTCCTCCTGGTCAGGTTGAGTCTACACAGCTCGATTTTGAGGGATTGGATGTGCTCATTCACCATATTTGACAGATCCCCATAGCTTTTCCCCTGAGGGAGGAAGAGTAGCTTGAGGCGACAATGTGGAAAGGAAAAATGGCCATCAAAGAAAGAACCCTCCCCCTCCACTTGCCCCCTTCTCTAGCCTTCTTCCCTATGATGTTTGCAACCCCCAGCGGCTTGAAACCCATTGTTGGGCAAAAGTTACATAGAATTCCAAGTAGTTCCCAGTTCTGAGAAGTTTCTGCCACTCTGTCTAGGCCGCTAAAATGTTATGGAATGTAATCCTAAGTAACAAAGCATGCAAGAGCACTCACAAATGTGGTTTGTAGTGGTGTGCACTTGGCATGCACATTTCAATAAACAGCCTGCCCTGCCTGAATTTCCTAGGCCACACCAAGAGAAATGTTCTTGATGTAGCCCTGCTTTTATCTGCTGCTTCTGCCATCTTCATTCTTTTAATGATCTTTCAATAAACAGCGTATGGAATACTGTTTATTGTTTATATGGTTTACTGTCCTATTTTGCATTTTAAAGTATGTTGCAATCTGCTTTGTGAGAGAAAAACAGGCTGGAAAGCTATTAAACAAAACAAGAAATGTACTTTAAACTTCCATGAGATACAGCTGCGAATCCAACTGTGAGACCAAGGTGGGCAGGATGCTTTCTTCATGATGAGACTTGCTGGAAGTGTGTGGTCCAGATATATGATATGCCTCCATCTGGAGTCAAAGAAGCAGGGCACGGAAGTGATGGTCACCTCCTGTTTGTCCCCAGAATAATCAAGAATCCAGGTACTTGCAGAGTTTGCCAGCTATATATTGCAGCCTTCCTCAGCCTGCAGTACAACTCCCAGTCTTCTTGACCATTGTCCATGCTGGCTGGTACTGATGGGAGCTGAAGTCCAAAACACCTGGAGGGCATCATACTTATGTATTTAGTTAAAGTATTTTTATCCCATTCCTCAGCCCAAAAGTCTCCTAGAATGGCTTGCATATAATCAGTAATACCAAACAGCCCCTGCTCGCAGGCTTACAATCTAAAAAGACACAAAACACAAGTAAAAAAGAGTGGGATGGGAAGAGGGGGGGATTAGGTCTTTCTGCAAAGCTGGTGGAATGGCCCTGCTCTCCTTCTCATCTCCCTCACCTCAGCCTGTTGGAATAGCTGATGATGACAGCTGAGGGAGGAGGAGCTTTCATGAGGGAGGCCTTCATCTCCCTCACTTGGAGAAGGTGACATTGTAAGTATTCACATCCCATTGAAATCATTAACAAACCTCCCAATAATTACAATGAAGGCGGCACTATGAAGAAAACTTATGCCGCAGGATATCTTAGGCCATAGCTAGACCTAAGGTTTATCCCTGGATCGGCCAGGGGTCAAACCTGTTCATCTAGGTGACACACAGGGGATCCAGTGCTCAGGCAGGGGCGAACCCTGGAGGATCCCAGGATAAACCTTAGGTCTAGCTGTGGCCTAAGTCTTCAACATGCTGCAGGACTTTCTTTCTTCTGTCTTTCTTTCATTCTTTTTATTGCAATAGATTAGCTGGGCTACTCTACTGACAGGATATTAAGGAATGTGATATCTCCAAGATGGCATGAAATACTATTAGTTGTATAGCAAGAGTGATATTGAGCTGAGAAAAACAAGTGTTCAGGCTCATTCCAGAGATATTCTACAGAGACTTTGGAGATAAGCCAAAGTCCAAAATGGCGCATTGCCCATCATGCCTCTCCACATCTCCATGGCAAAGATGTTGAATCAAGACAGCTAAACTTAGCTGTACATATAGCCAAGGGCTGGCACAGAGCAAACATGTGCTCAGGGTTCACACAAAAGTTTCAAGGAGTAGCCAAGCTTTGTAAACATGAATTTAACAGGCAAACAGTTGTTTAGTGGAGGACTGAGTGTTAACCCCAGTAAGGGTGTCATCACTAGCGCTTCCAGTGTTCTGATGACATGTGAAAGTACTCATTGAAATACAGCCAAGACTTTCTAGCCTTGTCTAGTTAATTGCCAGGAATGTTTTTAAGAGCTTAGAAACAAGACTGTATTCATTGGAGACCTCACAATTACACCCTCCTGACATAGGCTATCTGGCCTTCTGCCATTTTAGGAGATTTGCATCAGTGTTCAGAAATATGCTCCAATTTATAGTCCATGCTACTACTGTAAAGTCAATAATCTGAAGTTAATCTTTGAAGATTTTGGCTGTGTTAAATCAGAAATGAATCTGCTCTAACTTGTAAACCAAAACCGAGGCTACTAGTTCAAATGTAATTAAATATGTAGAGCAAATCAGGCAAAAAGGAAGGGCACAATCCAGCTACAGTTTAGTACCTTTGGTCACTTTGAATTAAGTGAAAAAGAGTTGGGCATATCCTTAGCGCACACACGTCCCATGAAATCAACGGGATGGGAAAACAATTGGCTGAATTGTACACTCAAGCTGTTTCTGGTCTCGATTCAGAGATCTTCGCATTCCACTATGTGGGAGGACTTCCTCACTGAATAGATTCTGGGCTCTGCCAGCTTTGAAACCAATGTTACTTTCATGGTGGAAGACTAAGATGTTGCCTAGAATTTCTCCCCCAGCTCCTCAACTCCATCCCACGGTTGGCTAGAACTCACATGGCTGATAACACTAACCATGTGTTTCACACTGTACATGGACCAAAGCCAGTGAGAGACATTATGTATTGAGATCTGGGTACTGGGTGTAGGTTTGGCTTTCTATGCAGCTTCCCAACCCCCATCTCTGGAAGCCTGTCTCTATGTTCCGATCCCCATTGTTGAATCAGGACCACTGCCTTCAAACATTCCAAAATTCCTGGAACCACTTTACCTAGCTTTCCATTTGAGAATCACATTCTACTTTTATTTTCAGGGAAACTGTAAATATACTTTACTGCTAAAAGCAGGGGTGGGCAAGTTTGGGAGGTCTTATTTATTTATTTAAATATTTATAGCCCATCCTATATCACAGGGATCTCAGGGTGGCATACAGATAAAATCATACATATAGGGTTGTGCTCCGCTTCTCTTCGGTTCAGAGAAACAGGAGCGAGGCAGCCTGATTCGCCCCTGGAAAAGGTGGAGGCGAAGAGAGTCGGGGGGGCTGCGGATCGAGGCGAAGAGGATCGCCTCAATCCGGAGCTCCGGATGCAGGTAAGTGGGGGGGGGAGTGGGACTCAACTGGCGCCGGCGCCGCAGTCCCTGCGGCGATGGCGATGGAGGCAGGTAAGGCGGCAGGGAGGAGGGAGCCTTACCTGCGTCCGTGGCGGGCTTCAATTGAGGCCCTGTCTTCAAGTGGAAGAGGCCACGGCCTTCTCTTCCACTTGAAGCCGGGGCCTCAATTGAAGCCCACGACAGACGCAGGTAAGGGGATGGGGGGGGGTTGGCCTACCTGGCGCCACTGGCGCCGCCATCCATGTAGCGGGGGCGGCGGTGGAGCCAGGTAAGGGGGCAGGGAGGAGGGAGCCCTACCTGCGTCCGTGGCAGGCTTCAATTGAGGCCCTGACTTCAAGCGGAAGAGGCTGCGGCCTTCTCTTCTGCTTGAAGCCGGGGCCTCAATTGAAGCACGCCACGGACACAGGTAAGGGAACAGGGGCATTGGCCTACCTGGTGCCGCCGGCACCGCCATCCATGCAGAGGCGGCGGAGCCAGGTAAGGGGGCAGGGAGGAGGGAGCCTTACTTGTGTCCATGGCGGGCTTCAATTGAGGCCCTGGCTTCAAGCGGAAGAGGCCGCGGCCTTCTCTTCCGCTTGAAGCCTGGGCCTCAATTGAAGCCCACCACGGTCGCAGGTAAGGGGACCGGGGGAAGGGTATTGGCCTACCTGGCACTGCCAGCGCCGCAATCCATGCAGCAGCAGCGGTGGCGGATCCAGGTAAGGGGGCAGGGAGGAGGGAGCCTTACCTGTGTCCGACATAGACTTCAATTGAGGCCCCAGTTGATGCCAGAAGTGAAGGCCGAGGCCTCTTCCGGCTTTAAGCCGGGGCCTCAAATGAAGCCCGCGATGACGGACGCAGGTAAGGGGGTGGTGGCTTACCTGGTGCTGCCGCCGGCGCTGCCACTTATGTGGCAGCGGCGGCGAAGCCAGATCTCGCTCCGTGGAGCAGAGCGGGGGACCGGCGGAGCAGCGCGAAGAGGATCGGGCCTGATCCGGATTTTCCAAATCAGGCGACGAAGCAGATCGGGAGGGTCCGTGCACAGCCCTAGTTAAAACCAATATGAAATTTTAAAACAGTAAAAGCCAATTAAAACAAGACAGTGTGCAGGCTGGTGGATTTAGCCATCAAAAGCTTTGTTAAAAAGCCATGTCTTAACCTGGTGCTAAAATGAAGCCAGTGCCGGAGCCAGTCAGGCCTCCAGGGGGAGTGCATTCCACAGCTAGAGTGTCACAACAGAGAAAGCGCTCTCCCATGTCCCACCATAGTGTATATCTCACATTGGTGGTGAAGAGCTCCTCTGACAGATGTCTGGTCTCGGACAGGCAGCTAGGGGGAGAGGCGCTCCCTCAAGTATCGTCCCAAGCCACTTAGGGCTTTAAATGTCATTACCAACACATTGAATTCTGACCGGAAACGTATTGGCAGCCAGTGCAATACCTTTAAGACCGGTATTATATGGTCTCTATGAGATGTTCCAGTCAGCAATCTAGATGCTGTATTTTGCACTAGCTGCAACTTCCGAATCGTCTTCAAGGGCAGCCCCACATAGAGTACATTGCAGTAGACTAATTGGGAAGTTACCAGTGCATGTATTACTGTGGCTAGGTTATCCCTGTCCAGGAAAGGCTTTAGCTGGCAGATCAGCTGAAGCTGACCCCAAGTACTCCAGTCCACGGAGTTCATTTGGGCCTCCAGTAACAAGGATGGATCTAGGAGTACTCCCAAGCTACGCACCTACTCCTTCAGAGGGAGTGCAACCCCACCCAGAACAGGTTGCTTACCCAATTCCCGGACTCGGAGCCAGCAACCAACAGAGCTTCCATCTTATCAGGATTCAGTTTCAGTTTATTACCCCTCATCCAGCCCATTACAGCCTCCAGGCACTCGTCCAGCACTTTCACTGCCCCAGCTGACTCTGCTGATACCCTGTGGAATTCTGCAGGGCACTGGTAGTTGCAGCAATAAATAAATAAATAAATAAATAAATAAATAAATAAATAAGGTGATCAGTGGCAAACTACTACAGAATGCTACAATGGAGTGTTTTGTAGTTGGTTTGTCACCAATTTTCAGCAGCAAATCAGTGACGTTTTGTTGTTGTTGTTGCCACTTCTACAAATTTCAGCAATACAACAGGAAAGGGTTGCGGAGACCTCCCGATGGGGGAGGAGTGTGTGTTGCCCACCCCTGGTCAAAAGAATAGATGCAGCAGTTGTTGCATTGCAGAGGCAGTTAATTTCCACAAATCAATATTTGACGTTTACAACTCATGCATTTTATACAATTTTCTATTTTATTATTTACTTAAAAACATAATTTATAAGTTTGTTTCTATTGATCATTCCAGTTAGTAAAGAAAATTTTATTATACATGTTCTAGCTGAAAATACATGGGGCCTTTCATGTTCAATAACATTGCCCCCACTTCCACCAGTATTCGTAGCCTGAAATGTAAGGACATTGGTCTATGCTGGGTTGGACCGTTGGGTTATTTCGCTCAGTATTGCCATACAATGACTGGGAACAGCTCTGAGTCTTTCCCCAGTCCTACCTGGAGATGACAAACATTGAACCTGGGACCTTCTGCAGGCAAGGCCCTTTCCTGTCATGAAACTGATATAAGGGCCATAACTGAATCAGACATGTGCAAGTTCTAACTGCACATTTTTTCCCCAGAAGCATCATTAATTAAGTCACACCATCCCACCCCCACTAGAAGCAGCATTAAATTAGGGGGGGGGGGCAGTTCAGCAACATGCAACAAATACCAATACAGTAACATTGAAGGTAATATGTGGTTTATTCTAGTTTCATTTGTGTGTGGGGGAATGGAATTACAACTGTTTGAAGAATAAATTTGGTTTAGTCAACAAGCAGGTGTCATCAAATAGCATATAAAAACTAAAGACATACATTTGCAGTCTGCTCACTCAAAGGTACTTGAGCAATACTTCAAAAGTGGTCAGTTGTGTGATCCCGTGCAGGGATGTTTCTGTATTGTGGGTGGATGTCAGAGCATATTAAACAGTGTTTTTGATCAACAGAAATGGATAAGAAAAGGGACACAGTAGTGATTCATTTACCAAAATACATAATGGAGAGCTATCTCCAAGGGGAAAAACATTAACATAATTACACAAATACAAGAGTAAAGGTTTGCTCTGCCAAAATGTCTTGCTACAATTAAGGTGATGAGATTATTATTCAGTGCTCGAGAGCCAAGTGTTAGTCACTGAGGTCCTTTGGTAAGGGAAGCCTGAGTTTAGCAAGATATTTCCTGTTTTGCATGGAAGAAGTCTGAGCACCCACCTACACTTTTCTTTTTTAAAAAACTGTAAGACTTGGCAAGCAGCTCTGCAGCTTGCAGGCATATGGCTTGGGTACATGTGCCCTTCAAAAAGAGACATGAGCTTCCTTGGGGCGGAACGCCTTCCATGTGTGCTGCTCTGTATTTATAAACCACCTAAAGGACAACCTAAGAAAAGCCCTTGTCGGAATTACACATTTTAAACATACAAAGATGGTTGGTACATATATATATATATATATTGTGTGTGAGAGAGAGAGGGAGAGGGAGAGAGAGACTTTTTACTTCTCCCAGATCATCTGTTTCAAATCCACAGCACCTGATAAGCCATGTATCCATTTTTGAGAACTATAGTTAACATACGAAAGAGAATACTTGCCTGTTCTATTTTGTGTGCCCTCCTGGTGTTATACCAGGAGTGAGGAACCTCAGGCCTGGGAGGCCAAATGTCAGCCACCTATGGTCCCAATCCAGCCCTCCAGGATTCTCCAGAATCATAGAATAGTAGAGTTGGAAGGGGCCCATAAGGCCATTGAGTCCAACCCCCTGCTCAGTACAGGAATCCACCTTAAAGCATACCTGACAGAATACCTCTTGAATGCCTCTAGTGTGGGAGAGCCCACTGCCTCTCTAGGTAATTGGTTCCATTGTCATATTGCTCTAACAGGAAGTTTCTGTGGTGCCCAGAACTGGATGAGGACTCGAGATGAGGCCATGTCCCCTTTCCCCGACCAACTATCATTTTTTGTGCAGTTTTTCCTCATTCTTAAAAGGTTGAAAGGCTTTTTCTAAGTCTTAGTTATTGGCATGAAGTGCATTCAGCAACAATAGTATACAAACTATTGGTATACAAACACTGAACGAAAACCTATTATCAAACTGTGTCCATAGTTATAATGGAACTCCATGTCAGGAATCGTGTTTGTGTGTGTTTGCCAATTACTTGTTTTGTCCTTAGAAGCTTCCTCGCTCCCATTAGCCAGGCCTGGTTCATCTGCTAAACCAGAGCCTCAGTACACCAGTCCAACCTACAGCAAGCTCAATTGTAGTTTTATAACCACTTTTCCTACCAGCACAGACAGCAGACAGTGTCTTCCTCAGTCTTTTCATATCCTCTTCTTCAAACCCCTCACAGCTATACAGACAGCAGCTCTGTGGGACATGCCCTCCAAGGGTCCTGATGCCCATCAGATTTCACTCTACCTTTCCCCAACTCCATCTCACATGCTAATTCTTGTGGTTTGCTTTCATGCACAAATATAACAAAATGCTGTGGGAGCCACACATGACCAACAATTGCAGCAATGCACATAGGCCCTGAACCATATTTGAATGCTGGCATCTCTAGACTTTGGGAGCGCTCATCTACTATTAAGAATTATGTACAAGGAATTTCCCAGTCCTCTTCTCAGTCCAAAATCTCATTGATATTGGAAGTGGACTCTATCAGCATTGCCCTTAGCATGCAAAATGGCCATGAGCTTTTGTCCAATATGAACATACGAAGTTGCCTTTATACCAAAGCCACTTAGCCCAGTACTGTCTACTCTGACTGGCAGGAGCTCTTCAAGACCACAGGCTTTTAATGATGGAGGATTCAGGGAATGAATCTCAAAACTTAAGCATATAAAGCGTGCTGTACCACTAAGCTATGGTTCCTCCCTCTCAGAGTTCCTCTAAGATGAGGATGGGAAACATGTAGCCCTCCAGATGTGTTGGTCTACACCTCCCACCATCCCTCACCATTGGCTGTGTTGGCCAGGGGTGTTTGGGAGTACTAGGCCTAAATATCTGGAGGGCAACAAGTTGCCCTCCCTGCTCTAAGGCATGGGTGCATGGAATAATCCCCACCGTAAAAAATAAAAATAACAATGGTAGAATTTTCATTACATGAATCTCATTTATACCAAATATCTAGTTAAACCAGGACTAGATCCTTGCCAAAATATCTCTATGCAAATGTAAGAACTTAAGAAGAGCCATGCTGGATCAGACCAAGGGTCCATCTAGTTCAGCTGTTGACCAAGGACCGACAAACAGGACATGGTGCAACAGCACCATCCCACCCATGTTCCCCCGCAACTGTGTATATAGGCTTACTGCCTCTGATATAACTCCAGCTTATTATAGTATTTTGTTAGCCAACTGTTACAAGACATTCATTAAACGAAGCTTATTCCAAATGAATTTAGTACAATGATGCAGGAGATGCTAATAAATTTACATTCAAATTAAAACATCACTTGAGAAAAAAATAACTGCTTTTATTGCAGCTATAGCGATTTATTACACTTTTGTCCTACTGTTTCTTGATGGAGCCCAGAATGGCTTTGTTAATTCTCAGATATTCTTATTTCCTATCCAGGCAATTTGCAGTGTCCGACCCAGTGTTGTAGTTATTTTAGATTCTGAACTGGTCTTGTGGAGTAGAAGGTAATGTGTATTACTTCACTACTTCAAAATGTGACAACCCATTCCTGCTGCATAAGGGAGACCTATTTTTCTTGCTGAGGGGACTCCTGGACATCTGCTCCAGAGTCCTTCCCTGATGGTGTAACTGGTCAGACCTGCTTGCCCTTGTCAGTGGGGAGGTGAATCTGCTCTGGGTTCTATTCACCTTAGAGTTCTTTCTGAAACTGGGAGCTGATTAAAAAAACAACATCAGAGCCACCAGTCTCCATTGCCCCTGGCAACAGAACTGTTTCAATGTCCCTACAGACCACCTTGGATAGTTCTTTTAGAGTTCTGACTAGAACCCACAGATTTACCGCCTCACTGACATCGGAGCCACCAGCCTCCATTGCCCTTGGCTTCATGTCCCTATGGGCCATATTTGCAGCATCTTGACAATTCTCAGTGCTTAAGGACAAGGCAACTAGAAACCACTAGGCCGTTATCTATTCCTCTGAAGGAATATCTGTCCCCTCAGTTACCAACCGAGACACAAAGGACGAGGAGTAGCATTTGTGGAGATGGGACTAAGTAACAGGCCATGGTGTCACCTGAGGGCTTGATCTGTCAATTCCCATTTCCTTCTCAAAAGGGTTTTACTGGCAAATGGTTGCTGGCCAGAGATGGTAAAATGGTGTTTCTTTTCAGATAGCCTGCTGTTGCCTTTTTGTCAGTTGTCTCAAAAAGGTGACAGGAGGCATAAATTAGACTCCTAAATGTACATAGACATAATGGAATTGATAGGTATAACTTTAACAGGACATAACACTACATATATATTTTTTCTGAAACATTTCTTTAAAAGTACAAATCCCCTTCCCCCACAAGACATCTCAATAAAACAACCAGAAGCAGTTTTTTTAAAACAACACAAAAACATATAAAATCTACAAAAGAGAATAATTACAGCAGCCATTTTTGGTATAAGAATATATTATTTAGAAGATGACTTTAAAAATAAAAGAAAAAAAATCTTGTACAACAGCATGGGTTCCTTATCGTTTGCATCCGTAAGATAAATGCTAGTCTTTAGAAAAGGAACTGGAAAAAGTGCATGTGGTAGCGTCAGCTGTTCGGCCTCATCCGTTCTCAATGCTGTGCAATCCCATGATGTTTTGCTGGTCTTGGCAAACCTCTAAAGGATCTTTGTTATAACGCTGTAATTAAAATACAAACATCATTAGACCCAGAGAATCAGGTCTCGTACACAAAGAATTTTTGGCAGGGCTTAGATGTGCTGATTCAGCACACCTGTAAACCACACACACACAGCCACCGTGCTAATCCCTATCAGTCTACACAGCCGACCAGGGAAATGGTGGGCTTGGAGCAGATAGAAGCATGGTTCAATGCGCTGTGAATCCTTGTGCAGATGGGTCCCCTTTCTCTTTTCACATATTGTTTAAAGGAACTTAAAACACATTGATTTTAATAGGTCTACTCTGACTATTAGCTTCATCCCACGTACCTGTTTCCCTTGAATTATCCCCTACAGCGCTAAGCTGTCGGCGTTGTTGTAGTTGTTGCTAACTAAATCACATCCTGGGCGGCAGCGCTCCTAAGATCCTTTGCATACCAGGAAATGGGTTTAAGGGGGGAAATGTAAACAATCATTAAAAAAATCAATGGATGACCCAATCCAATTCAAATTTGGTATGATTAAAGCTCTCCTTAGTATCTATTACTGTGCCAATTTTGATGTCTTTAGCTTTAAAACTTACACAGATGTAAGCATTTGTTTAATTTTTCTTTAAACATATCAAATCCTGCTCCTGCGCCCCCAGTGGCCACTAGGAAAACAACAAATGATTCGCTCCAAAAGTAGTACCTAAATAGGTCGGGTCTTTTGCTTTGAAGCACAATTAAAGCAGGATGAATGGGAGTACTTCACAGTCAAAGCAGATTATAAACTGGAAAACTTCAGAGTACTTCACAATAAAAGCAGATTATAAGCTGGAAAACTTTGGAGTCCTTTGCACGCAATTCGCAGTGATTGCACAGTATAACCCTGGTGTGATAAAGCTCTAAGTCTGGATCCAACCCAATGATAGCAATCACTTCCTCTACTCTTCATTATTAATGATTCTTTTTTTTATATTGAGAGCCAGTGTGGTATAGTGGCTGGAGTATCGGACTGAGAGTCGGGAGATCCGGGTTCTAGTTCCCACTTGGCCATGGAAGTTCTCTGGGTGACTTTGGGCTAGTCACAGACTGTCAGCCCAGCCTACCTCAGAGGCTTCTTGTTGTGAGATTAAAATGGAGAGGAGGAGGATTATGTATGCCAGCTTGAGTTCCTTGGAAGAAAAAAGGAGGAATATAAATGTAAATAAATAAATAAATAAATTCTAGAGCTGACCAAAAATGCATTAAATCCTTTTCTTCCATGGCATTTTTGACAAATGTAACTATATATTGCAATGATATTGCCTTTTTGCGTGTGTGGCCACATTCAATACACCACTTGCCACAAGACACTTCTTTCTTTAATATTTTAAATACTTGACTATCACATACCTGTTGTTCAGGCTATGTCCTACGATTCCTAATGGGAAAAACCCTTTTGAAAAAGAAAGGTACCTTACCTTGATGTGCCCCATCTTTACTTTGCTTTTCACTTCTCCCTACTTCCAGTTGTCAAACTTTCATTCTTCTTCTTCTGTAACTAGTGAAGAGTAGAATAGAATATCAGAGTCACTGACTGATGTGTGGCAATGTGATTTGTCAATATAGCAGCTGCCGAGTCACTGGGCGGATCCAGCAAACACGTTCACTGCATGGGATCCATTCATTCCAAGAGTTTGCAATGGTCCCTCCAGATGTCCCGCTAAAGCCAATGCAGAATCTATAGCAACAGTGCTTGGTGGACTGCAGCCATTACATTCCTTTCTAATTGAAAGAGAGAAAACTGTACTGACAGTTAATGTTCCCTACCAACAGTTTCATAACCAAATGATTCAGGCTAGAGCCAGATCTTTCCATCCAAAGGCTACATTCATTCCGGTCAAGTTTGCGATGGCTCCTTCCCATCATCCTTGTCTTACTATAGTTTTATATGTGTGGGTTTTTTTTAAGAGAGTTGAAATAGGACAGATGCAGTGGAGGCTGGCGACTCTGATTGTGGTGGAGCTCTGCATCCATTCTGGGTTTCAGTCAGAACCAACTAGGATGCTAAAGGAGCTATCCAAGGTCCTGAACCCTGCCCCCCCCCAAAAAAAGATCAGGATGGATAGTGGGGGTAGAAAGGCCAGAAAGAAAAGACCACCAAAAGGGAAAGTGCAACTCTGGGCATCTCGTTGGACCAATGCGGAGGAATTAAGAGCAGGCACAATGGTAAGTGTCTGGCTTACACCATCGTGTCACCTTCCCCAACTTGGCACTGTCTAGATGTGTTGGATTATGACTCCCATCATCCCTAGCCAATATGACCAATGTGCTTATGATTAAGGTTGCAATCCTATGTACTTGGAAGTAAAACCCACTGAATTCAGTAAGACTTACTACTGAGTAAACATTATGTGCAACTTCATTGGTCATCAGAGAAACTCTGGTCAGCTTTCCCATTGCTATGTACTCTAGTTTGAAACTTGACAAAGTTTCAGCAGTTACTCACTTACAATGACCTTTAACCGATCAGAAAAGAGGTTGTAGTATTCCCATACGTTCTCTCTTCCTTCTGTTTCACAACATAAAACTTAGTTCTCAGGGACTATAACTTTTCACTTAAAACATCCCCAAGAGCAGGAAGGGCCAGAGACCTTGTTGATGATATTAGCCACTGTCTCCCACACATCAGTACACATCACAGCAACAAAAGGAATTCTTCCAGCTTTAGTAAGTGTGGCTAAATTATATACTTTTGGAAGTATCAGATACCAAACATTTCCCTCTGTACCAATCAGTTGATTAGAAACAGTTTTTTTGTGTGTGTTTTAAAAATGAAATGATCTGCAAAATACATGAAGTAGTTGAAACAACTAGCTGTTGCGATTTTTTATTATTATTATTATTATTATTATTATTATTATTATTTATATAGCACCATTAATGTACATGGTGCTGTACTGAGTAAAACAATAAATAGCAAGACCCTGCCGCATAGGCTTACATTCTAATCAAATCATAATAAAGCAATAAGGAGGGTAAGAGAATGCAAAGTGAATGAATTTGGACTGATTTAAAACAAAAACAATAATGCCCCCTTGATTTCTCCATGCACTCTTTGAACTACCCCCAGAAATTGCTTAGCACATAGCCACCAAGTTTTATAAAGGTCATGATCTGCAAAGAATAAACACTAGCAGCAGCAACGCAAGATACTTCATACACCAAGCTTGTGTTTGCTTCCTACAGCTGTGCTGGCTGACGGATACTGGGATTTGTAGTTAAGCACATCTGGAGGGTAGCAGGTTGAGGGAGTCTGGCTTACTATTTGGGCTATTGACATTCCTTAATTCCAGAGGCATTTCTAAACATATTTTCTTAAACAAATTGCCGCTCGAAATTCTCCACCTTTTTGGGCAGAGAAATTGGGGGACCAGTTCACCGTATTTCTCCAGGGAAAGGAGAAATTCTCCAATAGTTTCTTGGGGGTGGGGCCCACCATTAGCAAGGGCAATAATGCAGCCCCCCACCCTTTGGGAACCCTCAAGATTTGGGTTTGTTTGTTTTTTGCTACTGCTGCATGTGGCAACAGCAGCAGCAACTGTTTACTTGTTTTTAGCTCTTACATTGCTTTAATTTTTCTATGCTAAAAATTTTAGACTATTTTTTATTATGTTGTATTTTTATCAATTGTTGAAAACCACCCAGAGAGCTTCAACTACGAGACAGTGCAGAAATGAAATGAAATGAAATGAAATGAAACAAACAAATAATAACTGTCTTGGAAGCCTGGCCACCATTTTTCACCCTCCACAATTTCCTGGATATCGTGTTATTCTCTTCTCCCAGGCATTTTTAACAGCATTTTAACAGCATTTAACAACGTTAAGTTTGTTTTTAATGGACCCCACAATTGTTGTTTTTAAATGGATACTGTTGTTTTTATACTGTTTTTTATATGTGTGTGTGTGTTGTTGTTTTTTAAATTGTATACTTTTAATGTTTACTATTTTTAAATGTTGTAAACCGCCCAGAGAGCTTCGGCTGTGGGGCGGTATATAAATGTAATTAAATAAATAAATAAATTGCAGGGCAAAGTTGCAGGGGGTGGAGACGGAACTTGTGGCTGGCAAATAAAAAATGAAAAATAGTGGATAATTTTGGAGAAATTCTACAAAATGGCCTTCTTTTTCTAGAGGGAAAGTGTTCTGAGAAAGGTTGGCTCAGCACTAGAAATGGAGGCAAGCTGGGGGGATCTTTCTGGGCAGGATGTGGTGAAGGCAAGACGAAGAGCTCCATCTTACCTCTTTCATAGAATCATCTATTTGCTTCAGCTCCTCATAGCGGTCTCTGGATTCCCAAAGTGGTTGGAGCATTACTTCCTCGACCTCTGGAAAAAGCTAAAATAAAGCAAGGAAGGTCAACCAAGGAGGCATGCCCCAGCCAGCATAGCTGGCTGAAGGGACACTGGGAGATGTAGGACTTTTTTCTTTCTAAACATGCATAGGACTGTGGCCTAAACGTCTTTTTCAACAACTTGGTTTTACATGATAAACATTCAGCATGGCAACTTTTGAGATTTTCTACATGACGTTTTCATTTGCCTCATGTACTGAGGCTTCTGCTTCTGGATTCTTTCTGTTCCTTTACACATTTTTCCGCCTCAGGTTTTTCTTTCTCTGCCTTTTTATGTGTTCCATTACACAACCACTAGGTGGCACTGTGATAAAGTGGAATTATGCAAATACACCAGGGTTTCATGCTGCCATTGACAGAAATACAAGACTTCCCTTGTCAGAGAAATACATGCTATAACGGTTCACGGGAGAGGCCTTGGAGGATGCCGATGTTGTGTAAAGCAGCCGCAAGCCATGAGGGAGTAATCATAAGTGCAAAATAAATGCCTCATGATGAATGGATCATTGTATAAGGCAGTGTGGGTTTTTTTGTAGGGGGGGGGAGATATTTTACGAAAATAAAAATGATTTTTTTTTCCAATTCTAGTTGGCATCTTAGAATGTTAATAACTTATTAGAGCTGTTGATGATGACGTCAATAAATCATACGAATTAAATTAAATTATTGTATACACATTTACTTGGGAACCACCCACAGAGCTTTGGTTATTGGGCAGTATAATAATGTAATAAATAAATAAATATTGAAAACAATGGTACTTCCAAGTAAATATGGGTAGGCTTGGGCTTTAATTTAGTATAAATTGCATATAAATCAAAAATATTTTTGAAAGGAAAGCATACTTTGTTTTTAGATTATTCATATATATATGTTGTAGCAGAGACCTTCTTAGAACAGACATTGCCACCTATGTATGAGATAAGGAGAGGAATGCTTCTTCTGTGATAGTGCCTGCCATCTGTATTTTATAAGTAATTACATTAAAAATAATTAACTTTAAGAAAGGTGCATTGCCCAATTAATTGAATGTTTTTGTGTACCTTTTTAGTTGATCAAAAAACTTCAGTTGAATTATCTCTCTGACCTTACCTTTGTTACAGTTTCAAACATTGGAATAAGAACAAACTTCAGGAAGCCAATCTGTGCGGTAGGTTTCGTTACTTTGTCTCGGTCCATAAAAGGTGCCACTGGAAGGCCTTCAGACTTTTCCCGGTCACTCTAGTCCAGATGTAGCAATGTGTCAAAGCAATTTTAATTAAATAATTTATATTTACAATCTGCTTTTCACCCCCCAAAACAGTGCACAAAAAGGAGAAGAAGATAAAAAACAAATTCAAAACAACAAACCAAATTAAGACCTGAGGTATCATTAAAAGCCCAGAAAGCAGAATTAACCCCATATTAAAAACCATTTAAAGTCAAGCAGCACAGAAATGTCTTCACGGCTCAGGTAAAAAGAAGAGCAAACATGGTGCCTCATTCCAGATCAGGGACATGGTCTGGACCAGGGCCCTACAACTATTTTTTTCTTCAAAATAAAGGTGTCCAGTTTAAACACAAATAATGCAAGGTATAGTTTGGCCCTGAGAAATGTCACTACGCAGATGAAATGAATGAAGGGCAATCTTGGCACTTCCTCATGATCTGATCCTTTTGCTTGGTCTTGAACAATGTATTAATTGAAGTTTTTTAAAAATCATCATCATCATCATCATCATCATCATCATCCAAGTGATTTCTTGTTAAATCAAGAAAGAACAGAATTGCTTGTTTTTGTGCTTCCCATCATGACCAAGCTTCACTTGGTGTAGTGCCAACTGCCGCACCTTGTTAATACACACTTTTATTGGCATATAGGAAGGCTAGTTGGGCCTTTACTCTATTTTCCCCCTTCCTCCCTACAATCATCGCCAATGGAAATCCAGTAAGAAATAATAACCATAGCACCATAAGGTGCCTTTTTCAATACTAATGAGATTGTCCTTTTGAAATGTTCAGGGAGCTTTCCTTCCTTCCTTCTCTTTTTAAACACAATTTCAGTCCTCGTAGGCTTAGTCATGAATGTTTCAAAGTCATCCAAATAGATATAAATAATCCAACCCTGACCCAATTGGTGCTACTTATTCTATTTTTCTTTTCTTTTCTGCAAACAGATCTTGCCCCTTTTGGTTTAAAATTGCTCATATGCTGACTTATTGAACACAGACTATTAGGAAGAATAAGCAGTAATCCAATAACATTTGCATTTCTTGCCTATGATTGCCTTTTTAGGTTACAAATTCCAGTCAATTAAAGTCATTTTTATTTGGAACATATTGTCAGGATGGAACATTTCCCTGACCCTATTGAGAAAGTCTCTTTTCATCTTGGTGAAAATCTATCACGACAGGCAATGGCCTAGTTTGCATGATCACTGCAGCTTGTTTAAGCCATGATGCCATTTGCCCAATTACCCGCCCAAGAGCTGCTTGTTGTGTCATCCAATGCAAAGTGGCATGCCTTGTTTGAGGGGGAAACAATCCTCAAATAACCCATGACCTGTTGTTCTTGGTTCATTAGGAAAATGGTGCCCACCCAACACCTGCCATGGCTTGTTTAAACCGTAGTGACTGTGCGAACTGGGCCACTGTTTCTGTAATGCTGAGAGATGAACAATGCAGTGGTACCTCTGGATGTACTCTTCTTACCTGCATAAAATACTCCTCTAATAAGCAGTCTACCCATGGCTCCGCCACTTCCATTGGGCGCACTTCATTGGAGATATCACAACATTTGATCAGTACCATCTTCAACTGAAAGCAGGAAAGCATTTTACAACATGGTAAGAGATCTGTTGTGTTTAGCTGCACCCTTTACCAGGCATTGTTTCCTCCATTTAAACAATGGGATATCAGCACTGAAAGTAGCAGGGGATCCAATCAAGATCAATGGGAAGCAGTGAGATTTCTGTGACTGATCACAGTGGAATCTAGCTTGCACTCAATTGTCGTTGGCTAGAACCCAATGTGTGCTCCAGGTCATGGATGACACTCCATGAAGCTGCTTTATACTACTTGTTCATCTAGAACTGTCTACTCTGACTGGAACCAGCTTCCCATATCTCAAGCAGAAGTCTTTGCCATCATCCTGCTAACTGAGCATCTTAGCTGGAGATGCTAGGAATGCAACCTGGGACCTCCTAACACTGAGCTATGCTCCCTCCTCTGAGTGTACTAGCCATTCCTTCAGTGGTGAATGGGACCATCCTATGGGCAGGTGAGCCTCCTTGTGCACATTGCATCCGCTGTGCCCACATCAAATATCTGGACCATCATCATCATCCATATCCTATTTCTACTTTGCCCTTCATTATACAGGTGACATTTTAAGGCACTTACTTACATTTGACATGCCTGGTTTCTGAATGGCTTGAATTTACAAATTTTTGGAAAAACAAGATATTAGGGACCAAATCATCACCCACTAGAGGCTGGTGGCTGCTATTTGAGTGGGGTGGTGAATCTGCTTTGGGTTTCAGTCAGAACTCTAAAGGAGCTACCCAAGGTGCTGAACCTATTTTGGAGGTAGGGTTTAGCACCTCAGTTAGCTCCTTTAGAGTTCTGGCTGGTTCAGACTGAAATCCAGAATGGATTCACAGCCCCACTGAAATTAGAACCAACAGCTTCCAGTGGGTCCAGATGATGTTGTCCCCCATTTATAACCCTCCCCTTGAGTTCTCCCACGTCTTCCAACTTTTTTCTCATTGTAAAAAATCTGTTAAAGCAGGAAACACTCTATAGTGGCACAATGCCTTTTGATCGGTAATGCTAGGTACCATTCTGAGTTTCTGTCAGAACTAGCCAGGACACTGAAGGAGCTACCCAAGATGCTGAACCTATTTTGCAGATAGGGTTCAGCACCTTGATAGATCCTTTAGAGTTCTGGCTGGTTCTGACAGAAACCCAGATTCACAGCCCCACTAAAATCAGGGCCACCAGCCTCTACTGGCTCCTTCCCACTGCTTTTCTACTGCTCATATGCCGAGAACAGAACAAAAACCTTCTACCTGGGTCACGTGCTCCTCATTTGAGTAGTCAAAGTTGTCCAGTGTTTCTTTGAAAGAGTCCAATATTTCAGCATGCCTTGCCATGTCTGTTGCTAGGATTAATGTAATTATCCCCTGTGCAAAATAAGCATTGTAAGACATTTATGCTTCTCAAACTAGAAAAGTCACTACTTCTCATGCAGTATCCCTGCACTCCAACATCTTCCCCTTTAAATGTTTTTCACCATTCCCAAGCGTCTTTCTGGGACCCCAGTGAAGATTCTGGGAGTAAACCTGTGAGATAAGGGCTGGACTACACATTATGCTGAAGATCCATGTTTGGAGTTCCCCGTGTAATTGTGGAGTCCATGTCAGGACCACACTGCAGGGAGAGAGGGTATGTTTTGCCCACCCCATGGTCCAAGCCAGATGCCCGCCCCCTCACCGCCCAAGCAACTATGGAGGGGATTTTTTTTTAAGCCTACAGATTTTCTCCTCTGAGGTGAATATCAGCTGCAGGGTCATAGTGTAGGGGGAAAGTATTAGTCTCCTTCTCCCTTCACCATAGCTTTGATCCAAATTTGGGGCTCCATAGTGGCTTTTACAAAAAGAAAATGGCACTAGGAGCATCAAACAAAGAGCTCCAACATAGCATGCTGAAAACTTCTCTGTGAACTCAGCCAATTTATTCAGGGCATGTGTGATTTTCAAAATTGATGCGTGTGTATGTGTGTGTGTGTGGATTGTTTGTTTATTCATACTTTTTAAAAACAGGTTCTTGGGGCTTTTATAAAAAGTTATAAAAGAGCAGTTTTCCCACCTGACTGAGCCCATGGTCAGTGAGATGCTCATTTCATCAGGTTTGGCTGGTTTCCTTAATCATAACCAATGCTTAATTTCTAAAATGAGGGGTGGTGAGGTTTAACTGTGCCTACAACAATGCCCTTTGGCCTGAAAATTCTTCCTCCTAAGAATAGATTTTGATGGTTGGTTGTCAATCGTTACAGACAAAGCCACTCTTTTCCAGCAATATCCACTAAATCAGGGATGCAGAACCTCTTTCAGACTGAATTTTGGAGAAGGTCTGATGGGAGGGGGGATTCAACATGTTTGTGGGGCTGAAGCCAAAAAGGGTAGAACAAAATGCACCCGATGCCAGCATATTTTTGCTTATAGCTCTTACTGCCAGTAGCAAAGCCTCAGGAGAGGTATTTCAATCTTCAAGGATGGGGAAAAATTGCACAAAAGCTTGGACACCATCAAATGCTTGGTGGGTAGGAAGGGGCAGGGCCAGGGGAAGGGTGTGGGCCTTCTGAGAACTCTGAAGGGCTGGTTTGGTACCTCTGGAGGGTTGGATTTGGACCCCAGGCCTGAAGTTCTGCACCTCTGCAGTAAATAAGAAATCTAACTCAGTTACAGTTATATGTGATGCATAAGGCACATAGTAGCAGACTTTGCCACACCCTTCTAAACCATACCTGCCTTATCCGTTTGAACTGGTCCTTATCAATACTGGAGAAAATGTTGCACTCTGGCTGTGCAAGGATCTGGAAAGCTACTGCACAGTGGTGGTTCTCTAGCGGAGAAATGTCATTGTAGCGCACGGCAAGTTCTGTTCGGGCATTGATCTGGTACCTAATGTGAAGGAAAGACATAAAAGAAAATGGATTAGCAGTCCTAAGAGGTCATGCTTATTTGAATTGTGAGCACAATTTGGATCTGTTTGGGGTTCTCAAGTCCCAAACGTTCTCAAGCCCTTCCTTCCACCTTCAAGCTCAGTGTTCTATTCAAAAATGAAAAAGAAAGAAGGGGGGGGGCAGGAACAAATTCCAGAGACTTAGAGCATCATCACACGGTGGGGAGGGGGGGGGAGATTGTATTTGCTTATCATTGCTTCTCCGCCCCCGCATTTGTTACTTCCTCTTTTGAAAGAGGAAGTAAACAACGTGCATGTGGCCCACCCCCCATTCAGTGGGCTGTTTTGATCCTGCTGCTTCTCCTGCACACAGAAGGAGATAGCAGCAACTTCCGTCTTTAAAAATAAGTTGGACTTACTGGGGTGTTTTTTTGTGGTGAGAAGAAGGCTAGAAGGGGCGTGAGGCACGTGGGAGGCAGACGTCATCATGAGAGGGACCCATGAAAATCCATGCATGCCCTGCAATGAGCGTGCAATAAAATGCTCGTCTGATGGAGCTCTTAGTAAGTTAGTCTGCTTTAGCAAAACCAATGAAGTGTTCTGCATACTGTTAATCTGGTACTATGCGGCAGGGTCTTGCTATTTACTGTTTTACTCTGTACAGCACCATGTACATTGATGGTGCTATATAAATAATAATAATAATAATAATAATAATAATAATAATAATAGGATCAAATAATTTGGCAAACACACAAAGAAACAACCCTTTCACAATTGGTAATTTGATCTGGAATGGTGAAATGATTTGAATTAGGGTTTGGGGAAACCTAGAAGAAGACCCTCTAAAAGACCTCAGATTCATATTTAAGAATCAGACTTATATTCCAGACATTTGATCCTTGGTCGAGAAGACCTTGATGTTTTGATTCTATGCCAATTGATGTTATCTCATGAACTGAGACTCTAACTAATTTATTTATTTATTTATTTATTTATTTATTACATTTCTATACCGCCCAATAGCCGGAGCTCTCTGGGTGGTTCACAAAAATTAAAACCATTCAAAGTATAAAACAACAGTATAAAACCATAATATAAAATACAATATAAAAGCTCAACCAGATAAAAACAGCAGCAATGCAAAATTACAAATTTAAAACCATGTTATTTAAAATTTATAGATTGTTAAAATGTTGGGAGAATAAAAAGGTCTTCACCTGGCGTCTAAAAGCATATAATGTAGGTGCCAAGCGAACCTCCTTTGGGAGCTAATTCCACAGCCGGGGTGCCACAGCAGAGAAGGCCCTCCTCCTGGTAGCCACCTGCCTTACTTCCTTTGGCAGGGGCTCACGGAGAAGGACCCCTGAAGATGACCTTAGGGTCCGGGCAGGTACATATGGGAGGAGGCGTTCCTTCAGATAACCTGGCCCCAAGCCGTTTAGGGCTTTAAATGTTAATACCAGCACTTTGAATCGGGCCCGGACCTGGACTGGCAGCCAATGAAGCTGGAAAAGGACTGGCGTAATGTGGTCTCGTCGGCCTGTCCCTGTTAGTAAACGTTCTGCCCTGTTTTGCACCAGTTGAAGTTTCCGGACCGTTTTCAAAGGCAGCCCCACGTATAACGCATTGCAGTAATCCAAACGAGAGGTTATCAGAGCATGGATAACTGTAGCTAAGCATGACGGGCTTTAAAGGAAGTGAAAACAATCGCAGCTGTCTTTGCAAGCAGCTTCACAAAACACTCTCAAGGCTGTGATGAACTAACGTAAGCACATAAGTGAGATGAACAGGAGGACTGAGCATGCTCAGATGCCCATTAAAAAGGAGGAAAAGTACTGTTTTGACATCTCGCAGTGTGCACCTGCTGACAAGAGAATGGCCTTACTCAAAGCTAGTTGGCTGGGGGAAGAGACTGCTGGTCCTTTAGGCAAATGCCACCTTGCCTCATCCACCCTCCTTCATCTCCCATTTCAGCCTTGCTGCTACACCGACTATGAGGGAAATAGAAACATTTACAAACACACCCAATAGTTTAATAACCTTTAGCAAAAAATAAATTCACATTTTGATGGGCTCTTTTCCAGTCTTTTCAATACTTCAGTAGTTCTTCCACACCTTGATCCTTCTACATGCTAGTTTTAATACCACTATTTTGTACACATAATGCACTTACGATAGTGACGTTTCCCCCCCATTTCTGTCAAGTATGTAGTGCCAAGTCTTTGTTTCCTTCGCACAATGCCTGTGCTGTTGTTTTGCAGCTGGAAACCAATTATTTTACTTGTATAAGGAGTTAGCTTCTATTGGTCAAGAGTTTTCATTTTCCACCCTAAAGGACACTTCACACACTACAGATTAGCAAATATGGGTGAAAGGCTGTTTTTCCTCACAGAACGTACACTCAGCAGGGAGCCCTGATTGGTTTCTTGCCAGTGTGTATGCGCAGTAAAATAAATGTGCATACCTGCTATGTACTGTGAGAAAATCCAAATTTGCTGCTTCACTTTATTTGCACTAAGGTGACCTCATGTCCTACTTTACAGAGAACAGTTTTTTTATTTGAAGGCATCCTCTGTTTGAAGGGCTGTCCAGTCTAAATCTGGTTTAAAGAAAAAGAATCCTAAGAAGGGAGTGCAGGGGCCCTAAAGCGGCCCGTCTACAGTGAGCACCTGGACACCAGACTGTGGAGGCTTCTCCACTAGGGTGAGAGGTATTGCATTTTTATTTAAATCACAGTAATTATTTCCATGTGTGCATCTATACATATAAAGGAACATGTGCAATTTTTAGGCAAACCTGCATTATCTTTTTTGGCAGTGCAGTTCCTCTTTTTAGTTTGGCAACCTTAATTTGCACTGAGCAAGAAATTGACCATCCAATGAACAGCTAAATGCTCTCCAGCCCCTCAAATTTCAGTAGGACCCAGTAAAGGCTGGTGGCTCTGATTTCACCAGAGCTGTGAATCCATTCTGGGTTTCATTCAAAACCAGATAGAACCTATTTTGAGGATAGGGTTCAGCATGTTGGATAGCTCCTTTAGAATTCTGGCTGGTTCTGACTGAAATCCAGAATGGATTCACAATCCCACCAAAATCGGAGCCACCAGCCTCCAATGGGTAAGCCTGAAGCTGCAATCTTATGCACACTCACCTGGGACTAAGCCTTCTTGCACATAGCGGAGCTTACTTCTGAATAAACATGCATAGGATTGCACTGTAAGACATCCTTAATATGCTGAATTGTGGACTATGTTTTGGTCTGCATTTGTCCAAAGAGATGTTATATTCCCAATCATCTTCTCCAAAAAGGATACATACGTGTTATTATATCCTGGGTGATCAAGATCATGACACACCGATGCAGTCATTAGCGTTAAGACGTCTATCTGGGAAATCTTTACCTAAGCAGGAAGGAAAAATGCACCCCTGTAAAATCATATGGCTTTTGTAGTACAGAAAAGCCACATTATAATTAGGATTCAGTGAACAGTTGTTTAATAGCTACATTTATTGCAGGCAAGATTGAAGATGCTTTCTCTTTCTCTTTTCTATTTTAGTAGCAATAGCAAATTATTCAAGCAGGCCTCTGATGTATAATTAACAACAGGATGAAAACGACAAGTTAGTTTTCACATGATAGTGGAGAAGTTTTACTTAAAGGCAAAGGTTTCTCATTTTGTAAGGTGTCAGGGCTTGTATTGGTTAAGAAAGGCATTTATTTGAGCCTTTCATGCACGATTTGAAGACAAATGAGAAGATCGAGTGATTTGCGTTTTATCTGTGTTTATCTATTGTTTTTTTGAGATAATAACTTAGGCCTAACTCAGAGAATCCGAGTCCCTTTCCTCCAAACACCATTGCTGATTCTCTTGCCCTGGTCATTTATAAGTGTGCATTCCTACACACTTACCTGGGAGTAATTCCCATTCAAGTCAATGGAGCTTACTTCTGAGTAGACAAAGATAGGATTGCACTGTTAACTTTCCTATAAAAACGTGAGCTCCAGCTACTATAGATAATAAACCTGATAGTGCTTAGATTAGCGAGGGCCCACTTCCTAAGACTGTGCTTAATAGGGCAGGCTGGGGGGAGCTGGTCCAGAGGCAAGCTTCTCCAGAACGGATCACCACTGGCCTCACATTGCTGGGCTTGCTGTCCAGGGTAGGAGGATGGAAGGCCTGAAGTGCCGCTTCCTACCAGCTTCAGCAAGAGCAGAAGTGCCACCTCACCATCCTCCCTTCTGCTCTGCACTTGGCAGCTCTTAGGCAGGTTCAGAGCAGAAGATGATGCGAAGGTGTCAAAGGAAGTCGAGGCAGTTCTGCCTACACTGAAGCTGGCTGGAAGAGGAATCCAAGACACTTTTGTCTTCATACTGTGTACCACTTTTGTCCTCCTCTGTGTACCAAACAAGTTAATATTTTAAATACATTTGCATATCTTTTAAAAAACCCAGCAGCTATGATGGCCCCTGATCCAGATTGGGTCTATGGCATGAGGTAGCAGGAGGGGAATTAGCCCTTTCCCCCTGCACCCCTTTCCTGATGATGTTGTTTGTTGTGGAAAGGAAGCTGCTATGGACACATGAATGATTTATTGCACGCTCATGACTGCCACTTGTGGAAGTTTGCAGGTCCTATACGCGATTCCTGTAACCCCCAGGACATCTCTCACTCTTTTCCCTGGTAATCTCGCTTAAAAAACAACAGAGATAATGCAGTATTTAAAATAAACACAGGATTAATTCCATCACTAGGTGGTGATGTTTCATTGAACTTTATGGAGCATTACCCAGAGGGGAAGTTTTCAATTACAAATCATGTGGTTGCTGTTGGTCACCATCTAATGGAGCCTATAATGAACATGGAAAGATCCAAGGGAAAAAAAACCTTGTTAAGGGTCTCTTAATGTACAGTTGCCCAAGAAGCAGCTAAGAGGAGGGATTTTCATGGGGAAAATAGCACAATTCTCTCAATTCAGGTTGATGACCTTCAAAGTGGCTTGTTTTTAACCATAAAGATTCATGCACAAAGTTTAATTATACATTTAACCTATCATGTGCTTTGACCCTGTATTTCAATGGGGTGAGGGCATCAGTAAGGTGTTGCAGGGCCAAGACAAAATAACGTTGTAGGCCTGCTATTTTTCATGCACTAGTCCTGGTTTACATCATAAGGAGACCCTGGATGTGTCAAAACTGTGGAACACTTTTCAGTTCACTTTACCCTTTGATTCTCCTCTTGAATGTAAACAATGAGAGAATAAAGTGAGTTCCGGAGTAGTTAGCCGGGCATAACTACATGGGTGATGGAAGACACACTCTACATTTTATCTTTTAGTACTAAATTAACAACAAGCACCACTGGGAAAAAATGTAGCTGTATGCTAGAGGCCATTTACATTCATGATGTTTCATGAATGCAAATCCATTCTTCTACGGACAGTAGAATTGGGGAGAACTAAAGTGGACAAAGAAAGACGTACCTGGAGATTGCAGAGTGAAATCATGCTGTACATCATCTGGGTAACACAGAAGCAATGTCGGAAATTATGGAATGGATTGTTTCTGTAATTGTCATGAATACACAGCTATAAAAACAAAGGGAGAAAAATGATTTTTAAAAAAAGGATTGGGCATTAACCTCCCCCCAACACTTTGATCCTGTTATTCCTGCCCCCTGAATTCTGAGATCCATTGCTCTGCTAGTAAGATACCTCTGCATTGTAGAACAAATATAAATGTTGAATCTTTCCTAATAGTTTGTGTGTGTGTGTGTGTGTGTGTGTGTGATTGCTTCCTGTTTTGGTCACTCCCCACTCCCATTGGTTACTGGCACTGTGATGTCAATTGTGAGACAGAGACTGCTTCATGTGTTCAGAAAAGAGGAAAGCATGGTTGGAATGAATGACTTATGCATCCACCTTTTGCACTTCAGTGACGTGGGTTGGTTCCAGATGGAGGACTCTTAGTGCTATCAATCAAAAGGCACTGTGCACCTATTCCATCTTTTTCTCCTTAAAGGATGTTCTATGGTAAGAAAAAAGATGGAAGGTGAGGGGAAAACGTGGGAGAGTAACAAATGGAAGATGACAACATTTTCCCCCCACCGTCTGTAAAATCGCATGTTCGAGGCAGAGTAATTGCAGGATAAAAGCCTCATCTGGAATCACCTGTGGGAAGGGGAATTTTAACTTCTTTCTTCAAGGAGGGATGTGCAGTTTCCACCTCTGCATAGTACTTTAAAGTGCAAAGAGTCCACTGTGCAGCCATTTTTCACAGCTGCTCTGAATATGTAAAGCCACCCAAAGAATAGCTAATCAGCAACTAGGGGGCTGCCTAGACATGTTGAAAGCCCTGTGGTTGCTGCACAATGGCGCTGTGTCGGTTATACAACGCAGCAGCCACCTTGCAGCCATCGCAGTGTTTCCCGTGAACCTGCAAATAAAAAATGTCAGGGACTTACCCCGACTTTTTCGCTGGAGCGTGCTGAGTACAGTGCATCCACCCTCTAACTTTGCTCTGATTTCATGGCGGAGGCATTTCTGGGCAGATGGCAACCCTTGATTGGTTGCCATCCACCAGGGCATTCCCGGCAGGCCGAATGGCTGCTGGAAAGCCCGCTCCCTCCCTTTGTGTTGGGATTAGCCATTGCCATCCCACAGCAGAGAAAGTGCGGGGTTTCCCTAAATGTCTTGGCAATCCGGTTCCTTCAAGGCAGGCCTTGGAACACTGTGACGGCAGCAAGAAGGATAATTTGAATCATCACCACAGAGGTTCATAGTGGATCCAGTATAATTTTCTGGATCCAGTATAATTACCTTGTTTGCAGCATGAGGCAGGGACAGTGGAATAGCCTTGCTAACTGATTTACTTTTTAAAAAGAATGTTTATGGGATAGGTGGACCTAAAATATGATTCTAAATAACATGGGGACTTTGGAATGAATGGGGTATATGTTGCCCTTCAAGATTCTTTGTCTGGTGCCTTTATCTAGTTGCAGGATGAAGAAATAGGTTTCCAGTGCATATGACACTTATTCAACATCCCTGTCTTCCAAGCAACTGCAAGTAATGGAAATAAACTTAAGGTAGGAATAAAATCCTATTCAAAGCTGAGCTTCTGTTTTTGAGTGGTGCTCATGGAATTGTGTTAGTTTGGGGAGGAGAGAGTTTATTCCTGCCTTTACTTGGTTTATTTCGACTGAGGTGTGTGTGCATGTGTGTGTGTGTGTGTGTGTGGGAGAATGGAAACACCTCAAAGTAAAAAAATGATGCAAAAACTGATGTAAGGCATAGAGAGACCCATTAGGCAACTCAGGTAAAAGGCCTTTAATTTTGAAAAAGAACAATATCATAGTGTTGCTTGGCATCACATCTTGTAATTTGGAGGCACCAGACAATTAGGTGGCTTGCTTAAGTTTTTCATTTAAAGAAGGGCCCAAAACATCTGAGGTCAGTACTGGATGAAGCCAGCAGGGGCATTATAATTAATATAGGCATTATCATTTCCAGTATTTATTTCATATTCTGTTAATATTTTTCTTTAATTCTGAGTGCATGAGTTTACATGTAGATTTTTGCAAAATTATATGCTTAAACAAACATCACAAATATTTTAAAGTCTCCATAAGAAATCCACTTGAAGTCTTACCAGCCACCGTTTCAGGGTGATAGGGTTGATGCCGAAGTCTTTCACTAATCCTAAATCATGATACATATGTTCTAAACAACTTAGCATCTGGAGGGAGAAAAAGAGTTCTCAGGTTATTTTTATATTATCCTCACTACTGTATATTAAAAATATATACATTGCACACTCTAATGTAGTCTGTGGCTTGAAAGCACTACTGGATGCATCTAGCATGCCAACGTTGGAAATCAGTTTCAATTTTTAATTCCAGAAACTCATTGGGCAGCCTTGGGCAAAGGACTGTGGCCTTAGCTAGACCTAAGGTTTATCCCGGGGTCCTCCCTGCCTGCTCCCGGGATATCCTGTGTGTTATTTACATGAACAGGGATGACCCCGGGACAATCCTGGGATAAACCTTAGGTCTAGCTACGGCCTATGTCTGAGTCCCAAAATATGAGGATTAAAGTGTTCATGATCAATTGGTCATCTTGAACCCTTAAGAAAGAGATCTGCATGGTTACAGAAGTTGCAGTCCTACTCCTGTACAAATCAATGGCAAGACTTTTGTTTTTAAATGCAGCTGAAGGGACACCAGCATCTTTTTTTCTGTGGCAATGGACCAAGTCTCACAAAACTTTAGATTTCTACCCAATCTCTGCCCACACCAAATAAAACTCTTTCATTAAACAAAACAAACAAACAAACCCCAAGTACATTAATTTTGCTAATAAATTGATCCAAAATCCTGTTAAGCCTTCAAATCTTCCTCTAAGTGCACAGCAGAGCAGAACTGGAAGATAACAGCAGTTGGCAACAAGTACATGCTAAACCAGCCCTGCCTAAAACATGGCTGTCTTCCTGTATTTAATGTAATCTTTCACTCTCCATGCAGGAAACAGAACAGCATATCTGTGTGTTCCAGTAGCTGAAACACACAGGAAAAATATTAATTTAAGACAACAGTCATAGGCCATGCATTTCTCTTTTTCAGTGCTGAATGCTGATCATTCAGCATTTTAGCTAAAAGTATTTATGTTCCCTATGACCCATTACATGTAATACTATTATTTCTTTGCCATTTAAAGTGCTTTGTTATGGGAGTTGGAGGAAGAAGGAAACATACTTATTTTTGAGAGACTTCAAAGAAGGCTGTTATGTTATTGCTCTACACTGTAATGGTGCAACAAGCACTTACACAACACCATCCTAGCAAAGTGCTGTTAACGTAATTGAAACATCTCACAGAAACTTAAATCCACAGGACAAACCTATCCAGATGATGCCATGACTCTGTATTCACACTGGTTTATGTAATTACTTCTGAGCATAAAGAGTACACATGTGCCTTTCAAACCACTGTGCATCTAATTATATGACTGCTGTTTGTACTATGAATAAGGCAGGCTGCTGAAATGCAATTTTCTATTTGTTTGTTTTCTATGTTTGTATCCAAACATCCATAGGCAATCACCACCCATCAAGTATTTCGGGAAACAGTCCCTCAAAATGGAATCATAGCATTGGTAGGGACCTTGAAGTTAATGCCTCTGTTATAGAATTGTTAGCTCATGCACATTAAGGTATGAAAGTGATTAGATTAGTACATTATGTCATTTGCTTATCCATTGTCAGAAGAAACTTCTACCATAGAAGTGGTTTTGAGATACAATAGGTGTCTATTGGGCACTGCCCTTTAAGAAGGATATAGACAAATTGGAACAGATTCAAGGAAGGCAATGAAGATGGTCAACAGTATGGAAAATAGTGGGTATAGTGCTTAGCGTTAAAGCCCTAAATGGTATGGGTCTCAAATTCCCTTAAGGTACATCTCCACCTATACCAACCTACCCATGCATTCAATTTGTCAGAGGAGGCTCTTTTCCAAGTGTCTTCAGTAAAAGACATGTATTATGAAGGCATGAAGGTCAGGGCCTATTCTTTGGTGGTGGCACAACTCTGGAATGTCTTTCTGAGAGACACTTAAATGGTGTCAGTGTTATACGCTTTTAGGTGCCAGATTAAAATGGCTTGCCTGGGCATCTTAAACATGTTTATAATTTATTCTGATTGAATGTATTTTTTAACTGGTTAATGAGTTTTGCTTTAATTCCTCTCAGTTATAATGGACTGACGTTTTTATTAGATTGTATATATAATTTTATGTTTTTATACTGCCTTGGAAGCCATTTTGGTGGTGATGGTGGGTTGTCTATTATTATTATTATTATTATTATTATTATTATTATTATTATTATTATTATTATTTATATAGCACCATCAATGTACATGGTGCTGTACAGATTAAAAACAAAACAGGTCTTTTGAGGAAAGGTTGAAGGAACAGGATATGTTAGCCTGGAGGAACATCTGAGTGGGGACATAATAGCACTAATCAAATACTGAAGGGCTATCACATACAGAAAAGGGCAAAGACTTGTTCTCTGTGGGGGTGGGGTGGCAAGCAGAACTAGGTCTAATGAAGCCAACTTGCTCATACAGGACATCACAGGAGGGTTGATTACAGTTGAACATTGGGAGAAATGTCTGGACAGTAAGATCAGTTTGACCAATAACCTAGAGGGGTGTTGGGCTCTTCCTCACTGGAGATCTTTAACAGAGACTGGACTAGCTTTGGATTTCCTGGATTATGCAGGGGGTTGAACCAGGGACTACCAGCCCCTCTCCAACTATATGATTCTGCAATTCTATCCACAATATCTATAGCTGGGGAAGCACCTTAAACACAGGTCTGCTGCTCCAGCTAGTTCTAGGGTTTCTCATGCTGCATTTATGAATAGGACAACCCTTTTTAGATTCTTCATTTCTTTTAAGAAGTCCTTGAATTTGTTTACACATTTTCAAACCAGTTTCTGCAACATCCATGTCCAAGTTCCAGTCCTCAAACACTCATGAACAGACTCACAGAATGACATCTACAAGATAGGAGGTCAGGACTTAGTTTCCATTTGGCATCCTTACCTCATTGGGTTCCCATAACCAGACGTCAAAGGTTGGTTTCCTAAGAGCTTCTATTGTCTCCTGAGAAAGCATGTACTGCAGAGAAGAGGAGCCACTGTTATGAATTGCTTTTGTCAACAGCATCAGGTTTATCTCTAGACCAACCATTTCAATGACTCAGCTCAAGTTCTCCCTTATCCAGGAAATCATTTGAACAAGAGCTGATTGCTTAGCTCAAGCACTTGTTTTCAAACGTCTGGTACAAATCACAAATCAGGAAAAATTAGTAAGAGTGTTCTTGAGCTTGTGCAGAGCATGCTACCATTAAGAGCATGTCACCATTAAGTAAGTATAACAGACTCAAAAAATATTATCAGTGCATTTCAATACCACTATGAAGGAGCAGTGTAGATTTAGCCTTGGTCTTGAATGGGCAATTAAGCACCATTAGTTTCACAGAAGTCCTGCTCCTGGTGGAGATTAAGTGATAGAACTGGTTTATTGATAGAAATCAAGACAGTTGCTGGCATATTTGGACTCTCCTTGGGGGCATGGCTATAGGGGCTGTCATGACGAGTGACTGCACTTCAAAATTCACCACTGTGCCACCAGGCAGCTGGTTGTTCAGCATTCAATTCATTTGGGAGACCTGGTCAATTAGGGTTCCATTCAGGTAGAGGAACCCTACATATTATATACAGCTGTATGTAACTCATGGCACTTTTTTCATTAAGGGCTTTTGGCATGGGAGGTGGATGGCCAATAGGCGTGTTCCCACTGCCCCCTCTCACATCCATACCCACACCCTTTCCATTGGGGATTAATGGCTACATCCTTTGTAGACATTAATCCCTCTTTCCTTTGTGAACTCCTCATTAATTCTGAATCTCTCCCAGATTTTGAACTAAGTATCGCATTTATAATCCCAGAGGGCGCTCAAATGTTCTGTACGCCTCACTGAGTAGGCCTCAACCACCATTGAACCTGAATGTGCATCTTGCAGAGTAAACTTAGTTTTTATGGGCATGATACATCACTTAGAA
Source organism: Elgaria multicarinata webbii (assembly GCF_023053635.1). NCBI lineage: Eukaryota > Metazoa > Chordata > Lepidosauria > Squamata > Anguidae > Elgaria > Elgaria multicarinata. Next base: position 69,804,326 of record NC_086175.1, read on the forward strand.
TTTACATTTTATATAAATATGGAAGAAACAAAATTTCACCATCACCTGGAGCAAAGAAACTGGAAACTTTATCAACTAGTTTTATAGGTAAATCTAGGTAGCACTTGGGTGCAGAACATTTCAAGAATAAACAGGGCATGAAAAGGATATTATCTGACGTGGTGATCTTCTCTGTAAAATGGTATTTTGAACTTTTATATAACTCATTGTACCTTGGGATAGGATGGTACATCCCTTCGAGGCATCAGCTTTTTGTTTTCATCCAGAAAACTGTATTTACAGGGGCAGCTGGTCCTGTGTACAAAACAAAATTTGGCCCTTAGCATTTATACAAAACTTGATATTTTTTAAAGAAAAAATACACTTGATAGTTATGATGAAGCTAGATTGACTTTCAAGACCAACCAATAAATAGGGTGACCAACTGTCAGGATTTCCCCGGATTTATCCTGGTTTTTGTTCTTTCCATGGTGTCAGGGGGGATTTTCTATAATTTTCAATAATGTCCTGGAATGACACACCTTCTCCTTTAAGGCTGCCATTAGCATGGCAGGAGGGAATGACATGCTTTCTTGAGGCACATCATTCCCCCACCCCGAGCTCCAATTGAGGTCTTAAAGGGGAAAGTGGGTCATTCGTGGACGTTATAGAAAAGGCCCCAACTGGAGTGGATGGTGAAAACTTTTCCCCTCCTCCACTCCAATCGGGTTCTTTAAGGTGGCGGGGGAATAACGTACTTTCTGCAGGACTCAGAAAGCTGCTTCCCCCCCACACACACACTAGGTGTCCTCTTTTTTGGTTTCCCAAATATGGTCACCCTACCAATAAAGCCATTTTCACCAAGAGAAGCACACAGTAAAACAAGAAATGCCTGCAGCCATTTCTTCATATTTGGAGCCATGGGACACATGTTAAAGGATGCTGGCCATGCTTAACCTCAACCTCTTCCAAATTCAGGTCCCCAAATTTCATAGCGGATCAACAAGCTTTCTTCTTGAGATATAATATTTGAAGGACATTTGCATATCTGTAAAACAACGAAGTGTAGTTCTTGGAGATGTGTTTAGCAGGTATTTTCAGACATCAAAATGCCTTCCAAATGTTACAGAGAACAGATGATTAAGACATGCTGAAGATGCATGTATCTAAGTTTTAATGCAACATGTGCAGCAGCCCTAGATAGAATCACAATCAGTGAGATGTCTATTTATAGTTAAGCATGCTCAGCACAAATCTATGCACATTTATTTGTAAGTAAATTCCATTGAGATCAATGGGACTTACTCCCTAGTGTGTGTCTAGGAGCTTTTCTACATGAAACATTTATTGTTCACTCATTATTCCTCACTCACTTTGTTACAGTATCTTTAGATGATGTTGTGACCCTCCAGTTTTGCTTCTGCTTTTAAACAGCACTTTCCCAAGTATTTTTAAATCAGTGAGATGTCTATTTACAGTTAAGCATGCTCAGCACAAATCTATGCACATTTATTTGTAAGTAAATTCCATTGGAATCAATGGGACTTACTCCCTAGTGTGTGTTTAGGAGCTTTTCTACATGAAACGTTTATTGTTCACTCATTATTCCTCAGTCACTTTGTTATAGTATCTTTAGATGATGTTGTGACCCTCCAGTTTTGCTTCTGCTTTTAAACAGCACTTTCCCAAGTATTTTTAAAGTGGGGAAATACAGTATTATTTCTGAAAGCGAAACAAAATGCATTTCTCTACTTGTGTAATTAAGCTGTTCTGCTGTACCACAGCACCACCTAGAGGTTATGTAGCAGAAAAGCAGGAAAATAAAAGCATTTTGTAGGCAGCTCAGACCTCAATTCTGCAATGAAACTGAAAGTAGACACAGCAGATTAACAGCCTCATGTTGAAAAGCTCTAGGACTGCAATGTTAAAACACTCAGCTTATTTCATAGTGCAACCATTATATGCTATATAACAACTTTAAACACACACATATGTGAATTCAAATCCAGTTCATACATCAAATGATGTCCCATATATTATTTAGTCATCAAATAAGTCTGAAATACAAAGGAGGAAAGACTACAATTGTGTTTATTAAGGGAAATCTGCAGAGGTATGAAAGACCTGCAGAGCTGGCAAGAAAAGATCATGCCCGGTTTCTTCCTTTAGAGTCAGTGCCCCTATCCTGCCCCTGCTGCTGTCAGAAAAGCTTCATCCCAAAACATCAATAGGAGTTAGGTGATGCCATGCATGTGATTGGACTGTAACTGAACTCACCAGAAGAGAGGGGAAGAAGACGTTTTACCTCCCTATTTAAAGGTGTTGCTGTAGTAGACACTGGATCTGTAAGTTGGGGGTGTAGCAGAGGTTTAACTATTAATTGGTTTGAAGCTTGTGGTTAGTGGGATAGTTGTTATAGCAGATGTTGGTGCATAAGTATGCCTTATATTAGGGATCAAAAAACACGGAAGAAGATATTTGGAAGTGTGGGGAAATGCTTTAAGAAGCCCAACACATTTCAGAAAGATATTTCCTTCCTTAGGAGTCACTCCACGTATAATCACTTTGAATATGCTGTTTTTGACAATCTACGTGTTTGGGATTGTTCGTTCTCAGTGATCTCAGCTTGTGTCACCTTGTTAAGTAATGTGTTTGCAAGGTAATGCACTGATAGGAAGAAACAACCCATGACAGAGGATAACAGCTTCATAGAAACAGGAATTCATGTGGTAACAACAGCTTATAATCTGCAAAATGATAAGATCCATCATGCTAACTAAGCACAGTAATGTATCATCAGTTGTTTCTTTTCCCTGTAAAAATGAATCCATCCTTCCTAATTATTTATTTCTAATGTTCATTTTCATTTTAACCTTTTTCATACCCGCCTTGCAAAATATCCTCCTTTTCTGAGCACACAAGAGTGGCCATACCATAGTCTTATGAAGGCCAAGGCTGGAAGTGCCCTTGTGGTTTTCATGAAATTATCACTGAGCAAGGTAACCTCTTAATCACTGTGATATAATGTTGTCAACAAGTCTTCATATTATGGCATTCTTCATTGCCCCTGTTGCTTACTACTATACGTGAGGCTACAACGGGAATTTATTAATTTATTAAATTTATTATTACATTTATATCCTACCTTTTTTCCTCCAAGGAACCCAAGGCGGCATACATAATCCTCCTTCTCTCCATTTTATCCTCAGAACAACCCTGTGTGGTAGGTTGGGCTGAGAGTCTGTGACTGGCACAAAGTCACCCAGTGAGCTCCTGACTCCCAGTCCAACACCCTAGCCACTACGCCACACTGGCTCTCTTTGTGTAAATAGCCTTCAGTTTGCTTTAACTTGCACTTTGCTAGAGTGGTCACTTTCTTGATAGGTAAGACTGTGTCTTCTTTACTGCTGCATTACAGACAGAAATTCCCAAAGGCACAGCTTTCCCAATCACTGTATCTCTACTCTGAAAAAAACTGTGACTCAAATTTCTTCCTGTTATGGAACCGACAGAGACACAGGAGCCTTGTTGGTCAATCTAATCACATAATGGCCTGTTGACAACTCCACTGTCATCTCTTGGTTACAGCACAGATGTAGGCTGACCTTTCTTGAGGGAGTTTAGGAATGAAGGAACCCCAAATAGCAAATGAATCCTTGTTTTGGAAATCTTTCAGTCTACCTCTTGGTGCAAGAGTTTACTTAGCAGCTAAAAGATCAAGCTACTTTTGCATTAAGTCAATACTGGCTTATGCCGTTGCTGCAAATGCTGAGCCATGTTGCCTGGGAAACTCAAAGCTACTCGTTCTTTTACTTAGTAAGTTCTGTGGAGGTCTTTTTTCAAGACAAAGGACAAACACACACAGAGAGCACATTTCTTTTCATATAAAGGAATAAATGAATGACTCCCAGCAATTGATTATCTTTGCTGTGAAAGTCTCAGGACCCGCTACGAAAGCTACTAGTATAAGAACCATCCGATTAGACTGGAGATGGTGAAATATCATGCAAGTTTCATAAGTTGCATTGGTTGGATCCAATGGTGCCCTTGCACGGGCAGCCCAGGCATGGCAGTGGTGCACACATGGCTCCTACCACTGATGGCAGTGATGTAGTGCTTTTGGGGACAAGTGCCAAAACAAGTGGAAACGCTCATTTCTGGAAGGGGCACGTCATGCCCCTTCCAAAAACAAGCATTTTCACTTGTTTTGGTGGTTGACCCCGGAGACACTACATCGCAGCCAGCAGTGGTAGGGGTTCTGTATACACTATCACTGGTGTACCAGGGCCACCCATGCAAGGGCACAGATGGATTCAAACCTTTGTTTTAAGACAGTGCTCTTTGCCTGTGTGTAAGCAAGAATACACACTTGGTTGATGTTTTACAATGATTTTTGTTAAAGGGAAGGAAGAAATAGAGTGCGTATGTATTATAAAGGTTACAGTGAGGACCCTTTTGAGGGACATAGGTTTCAGCAGTTTTCCAGGAAACAAAATCAAAGCAAACTTGCAATCACAAAATAGGGAAATTATATCTGCTGTCATGCGCAAATCATGTATGTGAATGTTTTTAATCTATAGGCCCAGTGCATTATATTTCAGAGATAGTAGGCCTGTTCAGACAATTTATTAAGTCATGGTTAGGCTGCTGACCCTTTTGAAGCAAATGGTTAGTGAGTTTAAACCATGGTTATGTTGTCACCATGGTTAGGAATGGTTCACATGGCATACTAAGCCATAATGTTTAGCTCAAAATACTTAAGCACTGTGGCATAGTGTGGCATCTGAACAGGGTCATAGTGTGGTCTACATCTTCAGACCAGGACCAGGACGTCAGGATATTTCTTTCTAAACACCACAGAACCAGGGTTGAAATCCGGCTTGTGAAAGTTGCAACAGGTTTTGTTGCTGTGACTGCTGTTTAACGGACAGTGCAAAATCTAAAGTGGCTCACCAAATATATAGATTTCTGTACTAGTTTTTAATCAAGGATGTGAAAATGCTCATGGACAGATCTCTGCACTTTGGTTTATTCATCCTCTAAATGGTAATAACAGTGCTGGGAGGTGGCTGGTGGGGTGCACATTAAATCTGCAGAGTTTGAATCAAAATGAAGCTCCATTTAGTATGTTGACAGGTAATAATTAGGGGTGAAGGAACATCAGCTGCAGCATGTGTATCTTTGGAAAGAAAGATTTCTTCCAGCTACTTAGAATAACCAGCTAGATTGAATTTGAACTACTGGATCAAATCCCAATTTGTGGCTTTTGATTCAGTGTTTCGTGTAAAGGAGTGTGTGTGTGTGAACTACTCTAGCCTCCCCTTACTTCAAGAGTGGGACTGAATTCAATTCTAAAGAGGCTCTTAGGTGCCACATTCCTGTGGTGGGCGAAGGCAAGGGGGATAGGGCAAAAGGTAAAAGGGGTGGAACCAAAACCACACAAAAATAAATAAATATTAGCACATTATAGCTCTTAAAAGCTAGAAAACTATCATATAATCAATAGCTGAGGGAATGGGGCATAGCTACCTGATGAACCCTGGAGAGCTGAATTGGGTTGGCCAATGGGCCTGAGGTTCCCAGCTCTGCCTTAATTACACTTTTAATAAAACCTGTCTCTTCTCCCATGGTCACTACTTATCCTTGGTCTTTGATCTTTTTCCCTATCCATTCTTATCCTGCATATATGAGCTGAAAGTGTGGGTCCATGAGTTCCATCACACCTTTTTTTTCTTCTTCTGATATGCACCTGTGATTTTGACCTCCGTTTCTTTAGAGTGGTGTGCTGGTCCCTTTCACAGTCGTAGCTATACCGGGGAACTCTCTTTTCACTTGTTTGCTCACCCGTTATTGCACCTGCCGCACCCCACCCCTTCTCCTTCCCCCTCCAGTTCATTGGTTCTTGTCGGGTGATGGATGTGGGAGCCTTCCCCCCTCACTCTGGCTTTGTTGTCTAGCATTTTACTGATTCAACATTTAATTGGTTGGGTGCTGTTTCTGCAGGCAAGGAGGTGACGGTGGGGTTGGAGCAGCAAAAGCCCATTTGACCGGCTCAATTCATTCAACATGGTGTGCTGGAGGAGGAGAAGGAGAACTGCCTCGCCCTCCTCTTTCATCAGCAAGCACATGTTCAAAGCACAGGGCACCCCAAAAAGAAAAAAAATGCAAGAACAACAATACATGGGGGGGGGGGGAAGGGCACTTTAATCCCACATGGAGGAAATAAACCAGACTTTCCCTGCTCCAAAATAAGATAGAAAAGGGAGGGGAAGAGGCGAGATGAGTGCAGGACAGCGACGACTTCATGTGAGTACCACATTGCAAAACCACAAACTAGGCATGACGAGAATGCAATAAAATGCTGGTGTGATGAAGCTCAACACTAGCACTCTCTTTCAGCATGGGAATCAGATTTTGAGGGACCCTTTGATAAGATGCCTACAGGATTCTCCCTCCCCTCTGATGTTGTCCCTTCTTTTCTCCCTTTGGGCTCAATCTGCACAGACACCCAGAGGGTGAAACAAAGGCAACTGGAAGCCATTGCTCCCTCAGGGAAGGCAGGTGAATAGGCAGTGGCAGCAGGGAAGAGGAGAAGCAAGGCCAGGGGGCTCCAGGGGTTGGCATTATCCCCCCCCAAACTGGGTCTCAGCAATGCCCAACCCCTGACGTATTTTTGTTCTTGTCCCATTTCATTTCACTTTTTGTCCCCCATGCCCCCTCACCACTGTCCTGGTACTAATACTCAGGCACTGCCTGTACATATTTGATCCAATGTAGTTAGTGGTTAGAGTATTGACTAAGTTTTGGGAGATCCAGGTTCTTATCCCCACTTGGCCATGAAACTCACTGGGTCACTTTGGGCTCATCACTGACCCTCAGTAACACTAGCCTACCTTCCGGGGTTGTTGTGAGGATAAAATGCAGATAAGGAGGACCGCGTGTACTTCCTTGAGTTCTTTGGAAGAGGAAAAAGAAGTGCAATCATTAAACCATTAAATATTGACCCCAGAATTGCAGGCTTGGTTTTTGAATAAAGGCTTCATTTTCATGACCAAACCTCTGCACCTTGAAAAAAATGGAGGCAGCCAAAAGAAAAGTGGTGGAGGTAGTGGGCATGGGGAAACCCTGAGACAGAATCATGAAATAGCCACGTTTTAGAAGTGTGGACTAACTGGGGTTAGCTTCTGCTAAAAGGAATTAGAAGACAAAATCAACGGGGTGTCTAAGTCTAACTTCATCATTACAAGATGGGGGATACTTGGCTCAGCAATACTACAAGAGAGAAGGATCTTGGAAAGGTTGCAAAATACAAGATGAATATGAGCCAACACTGTGATGTGCCTGCAAGAAAAGCAAATGCTATTTTAGGTTGCATTAATAAAAGTAAAGAGAAGTACTGGTTCCCCTCTATTTGGCGCGGGTTATGCTTCATCTTGAATCCTGCATCCAGTTCTGGGCACCACACTTCAAGAAGGATGCAGACAAGCAGGAGGGAGTTCAGAGGAATAGAAACAAAGCCCTATGAGGAGAGACTGAAAGAACTGGGCATGTTTAGCCTGGAGAAGAGAAGACTGAGGGGAGGCATGATAGCACTCTTCAGATACTTGGAAGGTTGCCACACAGAGGAGGGCCAGGATCTCTTCTCAATCCTCCCAGAGTGCAGGACACGGAATAACGGGCTCAAGTTAAAGGAAGCCAGATTCCAGCTGGACATCAGGAAAAACTTCCTGACTGTTAGAGCAGTGCGACAATGGAACTAGTTACCTAGGGAGGTTGTGGGCTCAGTCTCCCACCCTAGAGGCCTTCAAGAGGCAGCTGGACAACCATCCATCAGGGATGCTTTAAGGTGGATTCCTGCATTGAGCAGGGGGTTGGACTTGGTAGCCTTATAGGCCCCTTCCAACTCTACTATTCTATGAGCGTCATCACATGGGGGAAATCATGTTTCCTTACTGTTGCTTCTCTGTCCACGCTTTTATCCCTTATTGCTTCCTCTTTCTCAGGGAGAGGAAAGAGGAAGCAAACTACTTGCAGATGGCCCATTCAGTGGGCTGTTTTGATCCCACTGCTTCTCCTGAACACAGCATCTCAAAAGGGTCTAGAAAGGGCAGGAGGTATGCAGGAGGGCAGACGACATTGTGAATGGGACCCACACAAATCTGTGAGTGCCCAGGAACAAGCGTGCAATAAAACACTCATCTGATGACGCTCTATGATTCTGTGATTAGTGTGTGTGTGTGTGTGTGTGTGTGTGTGTGATTGTGATTTAGGATAAATGACAATAATGGAGAAGGAGATGGGGAGAAAAGGACAGTGGCCAAGAAGAGGAACAGCTCAATATTTCTTATCCAGAACAGTTGTACAAATGTTGCAGCTCTTTAGTGAGTGTTAGGTTTTGGCAAAGAAAACTCAAACACTGCTTGAAGCACAATGATCCACTGGTCTGCAGACTGCATCTGTCACCTCTTCACATGGTTTCCTAAAACTGGCGACATGAAAAACTGCTGGCTCAGTGGTAGAGCACCTGCTTTGCGTGCAGAAGGTTTGGTCCCCAGTGTCTCTAAGCCTAGAAAAACTCCTGCCTGAAACCCTGGAGGGCTGCAGCCAGTTGGGCAATACTGAGCTAGATGCACCAAGGGATTGACTCCGGACAAGGCAGCTTCTTATATACCTACGATACGAATGCACCTTCAGCATTCTCGGCACGGACCATGTCACAACACTGTAATTCCAAGGATTCCATTGGGAAGCCATGACAGTTAAGCTTTCCGTTTAGGTTTCCAATGTAGACATGCCTTTGCCCAGACGATTCTTTCTCTGTCAAGCTTCTGAACTATTCTCTCCCCTCCTCTTGTAATAACAGCCTTAAATGCGGCTTAGCTGCTGATGTGCTGGCCCTAATGAGCAACGCCAGCGACAGGGAACGGCTGACATTCCAGCTGATGCAGCTTACCATAACAAGCAGTGAGCGCTTCTGCTGTTGTTTTAATTACAACTCCAAACTTGGTAATATATCAGATTAGTCAACTGGCTTCTTCCGCTGAAAAGGAAATACCTCATTTTGGGGTTAAAATATAACATGTACATTCCCTCATCGTACAAGGCTGTAACAAGAGGAGTTGCTGTGTATATTGAGATATTTCCTCAGATTACACTGCATATCTGAGCAGGTCCATTTAAAATAAGAGAGCCTCTAACCGAACAAATGTTTTTCTTGGCAGAAGATTTTTTTGTTCTGTGCATAAAACTAGGGCCAGAATTCTTTATTACCGGATGGGTAAACATAAGGAAACCAAGATGTTAATCTCTCTGAGAGTTATTTTTCCAGTCATCTGGAATGAGCTTCTTTAACTATTAAGTTGCCATATATTCTTATATAAAACAAGCTTATCTTCTCTTGATAGTAAAGCTGGTAAATTATAGCGCAGTGATGAGGAGCGTGTGAGCCTCCAGATATTGCTGAATTGCAACTCCCATCAGCCCTCACTATTGGCTATGCTAGCCAGGGCTGATAGGATTTTCAATCCAACAATATCTGAAGGGCCACACATCCCCCACCCCTGCTATAATAGACAAACAAAACAGATCACTATGAACCACAAATTATTCACTTTATTAGGTGGCAATCCTATGTGCATTTACCTGGAGTATACCCCACTGAACTCAATGGTCTTTATTTCCAAATAAACATTCTTAGGCTCACATCATACGAGTCTTTTTAATGCAAAAGTAACTCTCAGGAGGCTACTTTCCTCAAGGTCCAGGACAAGAAAAAGCAGAACTTACCTGGTACTTCTCGCCGACATTTCATCCCTCATCTTTTTAATATCACTCTTACACTTTTCAATCTCCACTACTTTCAGTCCTTCCACTGTCAACAAAGTGAAACAACAGGGGTGTTACCATGGCAAAGCCTGAAGGATCTCATTTCAGTAATTGTGCAGAATTTCAAAAGGCATGGAACAGCGGAGTTTGCATTGCCGGTGACTCAACGGTCCTTCTATTGGAAACCTGTTCCTTTGTAGGCAGGTGCTGCCAACATCATAAATCATTAAAAACAACAGGAATTTAGGAGATCACAAAAGCCGTCGCAACAATACCTATTGTGAGCAGCGCACACAGTAATATCTAGCTGTTCCGCTGCTTTTCAGAGGCTCTCCCTTAGAACACAAATAGATGAAAGTGCCAGACAAGGCCACTGCAATGATATGTTAATATCAAGCACTATATATTGTATAGAAACAAACATGCTTTGCTGGGCTTAAAACACCCCATTAAAGGGATAGGTGACATGAAAGTGCCTTACTATGTAAAAGGAAGCTGTGGGAATCCTATGCTAGATACAAAGAAACCCTGAAGTAGAAAGTAATTTCAGTTCTTGTCAATTACTTAAAAATGAGAGGCGGTTCTTTAAAGACCCAATCCAAAGCTAGATTTAAAAACAGCACTGCAGATTCTGTACTCTCAGGAATATGGTCAAAAGTTGGATTTGCTTTGTGTTTAGGCTGTGCAAAAAACATATTTCACATAGCCTTAGAAGCTTCATACAATTCAAATTCATAAATGTTTCCCCACTCTTTCTCTCTGATCTGAATGCTGAAGAACTTCGTACAGTGCCAATGTTTTTTTAAATGTACACATTATACTCAGTAGGATCATTTCACAGCCTACTTGTTTGCTGTGCTAACTGCTTGTGCACACAAGCTGATGCTTAGGAAACTCAAGGGAACTTATAATTGTTTAATTGGAATTCATTTGATCATCATGTAATAGCCAATATCATCCTACAGAAGTAGCATTAACAATTCATATGAGGGGGGAAAGAAGAGGTTCAACTGCAGTGATTGCATTTCAATGAGTGGATGAAGAAAGGAAAGGAAAAGCAGAGGAGTGTAGAAATGAAAACACATGTTTCATGACACAGGTTTGATTAAAAGACAGAGTGATATAGAGTCAAGTTTGCATTTGGCATCTCAACATTCATTTTTCATAAGTATACTTTCCAAATGGTTAACTAAGCTGCTCCAGAAGAAATACGTGTATATTTCTGTGTGGATGAAATGTGGCTGGCATCCATAATTTTCCAAATTATTTTTAATTTGGGTTTTAATTTTCTCTGGGATTTTTAAAAGTTTATGGCTGCTATCCCATTGTCTCTGGGAACCTTAGAATATTGCAGAAGTTCCTCTTGACCTCTGGAGGCCTTATTGTGGCAGCAATCTCTGCTGCCACCACTAAGCCAGTGCTCCGATGGTAGTAGGGGAGAAAGGGATCAGTGGCGTGTCGCAGGTTGTCTTGGATCAGCAGGACCAAAACCCCTCTTGTTCACCCAACACTTTCTTGAGAAGGGTGAAAACATGCCAGTTCTGGAGTTGGCAAACTTTTTTTCTCTACCATTAGTATTAATGGAAGGGAAACAAATTAAAAAAGAAGGGGGGCAGGCGAAAGGTGCTGGAAAATCCAGCCACCCCCTTCCGCTCTAACCAGGGCTCAGGAAGTGGAGGTTCCTCCATCACAGATTCCCCCATCGCATAAACTTGCTCTGTGAATTATGAGATGCCACTATGACAAGATTAGCTTTGTTCTCACCCAGCAGAGTAATTATTAACAATTGTTTTACTGTCATTTTACATTTGAACAAATAAGGAAGGGCAGGAACATCCATGCAAAGTTCTATTCCACAATGAGGAAATGGAGGATGGAGGTGTCATGCCAGTATCCTGTGTTTGCAATAAGAGTTTTATCCAAGTTCATTATCAAAGAGAAATACATGAGACCTTTGTTCTCCAGATCATGCCCAGTCATATCGCACATGTCTTTTTTGTTGTGTAAACAGCTCCCACCACAGCTCACGCCACATCAACACAAACCACAAAAAGGAGTGGCTATATAGGCATGGTGAAAATGGTCGAATCTGTACAGGGGAGCCAACTCGCACATGGAACTGCCTTCGTGCAGTATTGTCTGTTTGTTTACAACCTTTGTATGTGCCCCAGAACAAAGTTTACAGTGAACAAGCGTAAAAACCAATTTAAATACAAAACAGAACATAAAACCATACAGTCCAAAACCACATAAAATATGACCACAAAACAAAGCTTACAACACACCAAAATTAAACACACAGGCTTTAAAACTGCAAAGCCCCTGACTTCATGAATTATTTCAAAGGCCTGGATTAACAGAAAGGTCTCTGCCTGACGCTGAAAACACTACAGAGATGGTGCCACCAGGTGAACCCCGTTGGAAAAACTATTCCTTAGCTGGGATGTTACTGGTTGTTACCTGCCTAGGCTGGCCATTGTCCTGTTTTACAGAGACAGTCCTCTCCTTGAAGGGCTGTCCTGTGTCCAATTCCCATTTAAAGATAATGAACCATAAGGAACTCAACAGTTTGCTCCTGGACAACAAAGATATTACCTCATTGCAGTCTTCCTCAGTATAGTGAGGTGTACTGAATTTCTATTTAGTTTATAATAATTATTTGTAAAACTGCATCGCTGAAGAATTGCTTCAAGTTCAGGTCTTTCAGGTGACCAGGTCCTATGTCATTAGGGCCATGTTTTCAAGTAGCTACTGCACTACAGAGTGCATAGGGGGAACTTTGCCTCAGTCATGCACATGGTTCAGGAGCTTGTAAGCTTAAAATAAAGGAAACTGGGACAGGGTGTGGAGAGAGGTCCAAAAGTTGCATTTTACTTTCAAAATCGAAGACTATATTTTATGGATATTTACTTTTCCATCTCTGATAAAGTTTTGGACCTCAAAAAGGTGGTGGCAGAAGAAATGCCCATAAAAATATCTCTCAAAGTAATTATAACGAAATAATGATAAAAAATGACACTCACATTCAACTCTTTTTTCCAGCATTGCCAAATGATTAGCTACTTCAGTTTTCAGTTCATCGATTTTAAATACCCTGGAGGGGGGAAAAACTTAAATAAGAATGCATGTACACATTTGTTATAGTGGTACAATTATCTCAATCTCATAATATATTCCCATGACAATAAAAAGCCAAGTTCTGGATGCATTTATATGTATACTCCAGTAAGTATAAATGGATACTGTTGTTTTTATACTGTTGTTTTTATGTTTTTGATGGTTTTTAAATTTTGTATACTTTTTAATGTTTACCGTTTTTAACTGTTGTAAACCGCCCAGAGAGCTTCGGCTGTGGGGTGGTATATAAATGTAATAAATAAATAAATAAATAAATAAATAAATAAATAAATAAATAAATAAAATAAGTAGGGATGCCCCAGTAGTAAGCTATATGTGCTGCAGGAATAAGGATTCCAGTTTACAGATAACAGAGCTCCCCCGGCTACAACTATTCCCCATTCATTTCAATGGAGGGGGAACTTTAGCGCTAAAGATTGTCCTTTAATGATATGCAAAAAAAATCCCTTTATTTAAATAAATGGAGTAGTCAGTATGTGTGATAAGAACATTACAGGATCTGTAATTGTTCATTTAGCATAATCATCCAGTCTTGATTCTGGCTACATTGATTATGCTTTCTCTAAGGCTTCATCTATGTTACTTTAGAGCAGTTTTCTTAGCAAACGTCTAGGTAGCTTACAGGGCTTCTCTACATTAAAGCAAATTCCTGTAAACTTAATGGGGTTTTGTCTTCCAGAGCCTTTGCAGAATTACAATCAGCACAATCACCTCTTCCCCCCTTTTCCTTTGTGGGCAAGTTCCATATGTTTCATTTATATGGCCAATAGATGGCATGGTAATATTGCACTATTCTTGAAGTACACCTCCTCTTTGATGGTGGCTTATATTTATTATTGCATTTTTTGTGTTTTATAAAATGGCAGAACAAAGATTAAAAACAATGTAATAGGCACCGGAGGTTGACAATGTTGTGAAAAGGGCCCACGAATGTCCATAGGTGAACAATCACAAATGTACAATAAATGCCTCAAGTAGAAATAGCCATAGAGGTGATAAAAACTGAGCTCACTTAATGGCTGGAGCAATTAGGACAATAGATATTCTGCATCTCTTCCACAAAATACAGATCCTATCAGCATAGATTAAGAGCTCCATCACACCTTCTTTTTTTTCCTGGTATGCACCCATGATTTTGACCTCTGTCTCATTAGCGGGGCAAACGCTGGTCCCTTTCACGATCGTAGCTATACCAGGGAACTCTCTTTTCACTTGTTTGTTCTCCCTCTATTGTGCCCGCTCCACCCCGCTCCTTCCCCTTCCCTCTCCAGTTCACTGTTCTTGTTGGGTGATGGACATGTATGCCTCCACTCGGGACCTGATTTATTTATACAGAGCATTCCGAACATCGGAATGGTCACAATGGTTAAAGTTTGGGTAGCCACAGGCAGGACTTCCTTATGTCACAGAAGTCCCCAAAATGTTTGGGAAGTGCTAGGTGGGGGAGGGGGAGCAAGGAGTACTTTAACCCAGGCATGGAGTACTCCTGACTTTCTTCACCACCTCTTTGCTTAACATCAAGCCAGCTTCTCAAATTTCACACACTCTTTTCTCCATGTTGCAAAAGCACTGCCAAGTCTGCCCCCCTGCCCCTTCTTTGGTATTTAAAGATCTCAGTGTGTCCCCCATTTTCATGCTCCACACCCGTTATTTTATCCTCCCTCTCCCAATTCCAATTAATAACACGTAACAACATAGGATCACTGCACCCATTCTTCCCAGCCAAAGTCGCAACAAAACAATCAACAACTTTGTAGGTAACCCAAAAAATCCCAGACACATCAGCCAAAGTGTAACCAAAATGCTTACAACTCCCTCATTTTTAAACATAAAGAGATGAAACTTTGCACTATGCTAGCTCTTAAGTAGGGCTTTAAGCATTCCAAGTTAGAATGAGATCTTTTCATCCATTGATTTTTTTAATGATTTTTTAAATTTCTACCCTCAACCCATTCACCTGCATAAACACACACACACACACCGGATTCTGCTTTGATCCACCCCTGTGCATTTGTGGAGGGAGGTTTTATCTTCCATAAACATGCAGGGGTGGATTAACAAAGAATCAGAGATATGTACGTGTGTGTGTGTGTGTGTTTATGTGGGTGAATGGTTTGAGGGAAGCTTTTTTAAAAAAAACCCATAAAAAACCAACCAATGAAGGGATCTCATTCAATTTTGCATGCCTAAAACCTTACTTAAGAGCTATCATGGTGCCAGTGGTTTTTTTCCCCAGTTTTTTTTAAACCTCAAACTTTAAAAAATCCTAAGTATTAAGGGATGAATAGATCTGCCTCAAACTTGGCATGGCTAAAGCCCTACTTAAGAGATGCCATGGTGCCAAGTTTCATCTCTTTATCCTCAAAAATGAGGGAGCAGTAAGCATTTCAGTTAATACCCCTTGACTGTAATTTCGTGGCAGAGAAGACCCACTCTGCAAACCCCTATTGTCTAGTTTTACAATGTTTCATCGGCTGGGTGCTGTTTCTGCAGGCAATAAGGTGGGGTTGGAGAAGCGAAAGTTCAACCAACAGTGTAAACCAGCATGCTGGAGAAGAAGAACTGCCCTGTCCTCTTTTGTCAGCAAGACCTCCCTTCAAAGCACACGCCCGCAACAAAGAACATGTCATGAGAAAAGCAATGCACAAGAGCAGAAGAGTGCTTTTATCCCATGTGGAGGAAATAAACTTGATTTTCCCTGCTCTAGGAAAACACAAAAAATAGTGGGGAAGAGGCTGGCTGATTGCAGGACAGGCATGATGTCATGTGAGTACCACACTTCAAAACAGCAAACCAGGCATGATGAAAGTGTGATAAAAGGCTGGTGTGATGGAGCCCGAGTTCTTTTTTTTTCAGTTACAGGATGAATGAACAACTGCAGTGCAAAGCAGTGTGTGTGTTTACTCAGCAGTAAATCCCATTGGGTTCATCCAAGCAAGGGTGTACAAAACTGGAGCCTTAAATGAATTTGTCTTCTTAACAGTCTACGTAAACTTGTAAATAACTTGGGCATTTCACATTCAATATGCAGAACAGTGGTGATGGACTTATTTCGGAGTAGGTGATGGACTTATTTCGGAGTAGGTTTTTTGAGACTGCAGTTTACAATCATACTAAAATTATCATATAAAGATGGTACCTTGAGAATTGTTCGAACACCTGTGCCAGTAAATTCTGGAACAATTCCTCTTTCTCTGTTAAAAATATAAAATAAAATAATGGGAAAATGTGAAAGAATGATCGTAGGATGAAGGACTGCAAAGCTGGAGACACCAAATTTCACACTAACAATAGGAGTGTGTAAAAAGCTTGAGCTATCCTCATCCATCCTCCATTGATCTATGGAGTAGATCAAAAAAACTATTAATCTAGTATCCTTTTGTCCTTAACTGTGGTGCTGTGCAATATTGCACAAGGGACACACACACACACACACACACACACACACACACACACACACACGTAATGCTCCGAAGCATGAAGATTGATAACCTTTATAAATGGCATCATTAGCAGTGTAATTCTGCAAGTGTTATTTTTAGTCACACAATAATCACCTCGGGGTGGGGGGAATGCATTTGAATACAGAAGTTGTTGTTTTTTGCGGGGGGAGGGAAACTAAACCAAAGAAACGATTATACTTTGCACCCAGTGGTGCAGTTAGGCTAGTTTGACTCTGGACTTAACAGTCTTATTGGGGGTGGGGGGTGGGCTCTTCAGATCATAATAACCCTGTTCAGAAAACACACTAAGCCACAGTGGTTAACTAGTTTGAGCTAAACATTATGGCTTAGTGTGTCATGTGAACGATTCCTAACCATGTGGCTACATAACCATGGTTAAACACACTCACTAACCATTTGCTGCAACAGGGCTTAGTGTGTTCTCTGAACAGGCTCAATGTGTATTACTTCACTTCCTTCAAAATGTACAAGCCAGCTTGTCTTTGGTTGAGGCCCCTCCTTCTCAGTAGTGCTCTGGAAGTCGGTCCCCAAGTCCTGGTCTGACAACACCACTGGAAGCATCATCCCCTAGCCTTGATTATACAAAACCATCCTGTTATCCTGAATTTGCCATGTTCCCCCCAAGTACCAAGTATTCAAACCAATGATTAATTCTCTCCCTATATTTAGCGTATAGGTAAAAGAGGAAGTACTCTATCTGCATGCTCTGAGGGAGTTTTAGAAAGTAACAGCAATTTCCAACATACAATGTGGAGGCAGCTATTTTGATGTTTCTTTCCAAAACGCCTTCATAATGTGCTTTTAAGCATTATACTTTGATAGTCAGTGAAACACACTCTCTCAGCTGATACGTGGCCCCTATTCATTAATAGCTATATGTGAATAGATTTTCTTTAAATAGTGAAAGGAGGAGGGGAAGAGAAGAAAAACACACAGAGTTGAATATTTAAGCACTAGCCAGAGTGAGGACAAAAAAATATGGCCAAAACCAATTAGCTCGATTTCTAGATAAGAAAAGTGGCAGAGTAGGAAAGGGAAATGCACTATATGAAAGGTGTGAAGGGTTCAGTCAATTGTATATTGGATTGGGACTTGGGGCAGAATTCAACCGGGGGCAGACAAGGCATTTATGCCACCACCAATTCTTTTCTGCCCTGCTGATTCCTTTCCACAAGTGGTGGGTCCCACCAATATTGTTGCTCAAGTGGGACCCAGTGCTTATGCAAGCGAGATTTACCGCTTTCTAGGCAAAAAGCTCCCAATTGAGCAGAAATGCTCATTTCTGGAAGGAACAGCTCAGTGGTGCTCCCTTATGTGAGCCCCACTGACCTGCCTCATTCCAGAAATGAGTATTTCCACTTGTTTCAGGTTGTCCCAGAAGTGCTAAACTGCCATTGCACAAGCGGTGGGGTCACTTGTGCAACGGTATTGGTGGGGTGGAAGAGAATTGGCAGGAGTGGAAGTGCCCCGTTGGATTCTGCCATTTGGATCCCACAGCCATGAATACACCAGGTGAATCTGCTAACATTATTTCCTACCTGTTTCAAATGATTGTTGTGAAAGTGAATGAGATGATTGTTATGTACCCCCCCCCCCCACGATCATTGTGAACTGCCCAGAGAGCTCCTTCTATTGGACGGTATAGAAATGTAATACATACGTACATATATACATTAAAAATGTATGGGATTATTACACCAGTGCTTCCTCAACTGTACAAGCTCCCAATCCATTTTGAAGCTCAATTTGAACGCATTTATGAGTCAGGACCATGGGACCTGAAATACTGTTTACCTCCATTTGTACCTGCTCATTCCATAAGAACTTTAGTAAAGGCCCTTCTCTAGGTACTTCTGCCCAAGATACTTTTCTGCCTGAGGCAAAGAACAAGATGGCGCTCCCTCACATGGCTACGAGGGAAAGGGAGTTCTTAATGGTGCCACGCTTGCTGTGGAATGCTCACCTCTGGGAGACTTGCATGGCATCTAGTTTGCTGTCATTTGAGTGCCAGGCAAACACCTTTTTATTTTCTCCAGAACTTTTACTTGGTTTGATTTTAGCTCAGCAGATGATTTTATGCTTCTCATGGGGTGTAGCTATCTGGCGAAGACCAGAATGGGACTCTAGGTGCACCACATTTCACCCGCGAACATGTGGTTCGACACCTTTGTGTGACACAGTTTATCTAAAATAAGGCAACGTTCCTTGTAAAGCATCAACCTGTCTTGATAAATCAACACACTGCTGACACATGTTCAATTTTTATCTGTAATAAAAATACAGATCCTTATTTAAAATGCTGCTGCTTGATATCACACATTTGATGGGTTGGCAAAGACATTTTATATTTCTTTCTTCTATGTCTCTTTTTCTCAAGATAAATTGCATCCTTTGACATTTTTGCTGTTCCAACTAGTGTGGGGGGTGGGGGGAGAAGGGAGGGGAAGAGAAGTCTGTTAGTTTAATAATTCCACCTCTCTCATCCTTTTCTGAATCAGAATGCTAGAAACAAGTGCTCAATAGAATAACACCTAAAGAGTTGCCAAGTTCTATACCACCTCCCACTTTCATTTTGAAAGATGAGATTTTAAATCAAGTATGTGCTCTCTTTCTGGTAATCACTTTAGACCTATACTTTTGCTATAACCACTACAATCATGTCAATAATATTTAAAATGTGTCTAGATCTCTATCAGTGCAATCCTAAGCAGGTTTAATGAGTAGCAAGTCTTATTGATCTCACTGGAGCTTACTCTCTAAGAGTGCTAAGGACTGCAGTCCTAAATACATTTACTCATGAGTAAGTACCATTGAACACAGTGGGATTTACTTGTGAGTAAATGTGCATAGCATTGAACTGTCAGTATACAAGGCACTATTGCTGAGGCAGGTTCACTAAAAAGAAAAGAAAAAGAAAAAGCAATTAAAACCAATAAAACTATATACCCAAAATGGCAAAGGAAAAAGTAGCAAAGACTATAAATAAGAAGCATGAGGGCTTCTCCTTCCGGCTTTCTCCAGCCTGCGGTTTCCTAATAACTAGTTGAAACACCTCTCCCAAGGCTTAGTTACTGGCAATAAAAGCTTTAAGCTAAAATATGTGTATTATTGGTATTTTGGAGGATCGCTTTTGCCCTCCCTTTTTTGCCTTTACCTCACCCACAACTAAGATGTGGCCCCAGAGAGCTGCTCCGAAACTGGATCTGGTTCTGGAGCTGAAAGGGATTTGATACCCCCTGGTGTAATGCAACAGTACCTGGATTGGAGAGGCAGCCTGTGCAGACAAATGGTTAAGGATTCTGAAGAGAGCAACTGAAGGTACTTCTGTACCTCTGAGCTGTTCTGTGAGTTTCCCCTCAATATTTGTTTTTATCAATGGAGGATTCGTAGGGACACAACATGGTTGCTTTCTCATCAGCACTGAGCAGAGTTGGGTTTAATTGCACACAATTTGGGGGCAACTGCATTTAGACAGTGCTGTTATGCTGAAGCAGGGATCACTTTACCTGATACAGTAACCTGATTCTTATCAATGGGTGTGAACCGCCCAGAGAGCTTCGGCTATTGGGCAGTATAAAAAATGAAATAAATGAATAAAATAAATCAATGTATACAAAGACGTGGGAGCATTTTTGAAACGGTTCACATGGAAAATTGGCAGGAATTGTATTTTTCATGACTGATGTTGAATGTAATGATGAGAGGCAAAGCCAATCATCTGAATGGGAGCAAAGACCTTGTTAAGCTTCATTTAGCTTCTGTAGCCTTTGGGGTGCTCCTGGATGAACTTCTGATCCTCAGGGCTAGCTCAAGACATTCTGCCACCTCAAGTGGCAACCAGATGGTGCTCTCCATCATCTGCCACTAGTGCCAACATTTTAAAAAGTCTCGCTACGCTATTCAGCCAGCCATCTGTCTCTGCCTTCCCCTCTTGATCCTGTCTGAAAGCAGGTTGCTTCACCCTCTCCTTGCATAGTTTTTTAAAAAAAAGAATGGAGGAAATATGGGTTGTTTTCACACCCGTTAGAGCTATGCTGACAGTGCTCAAGCATGTTACTACAATGGCAGCTCTAAATATTCATCATTACCCAACACAACTCAAACTTCCTCATGCTCTTTATTGCCTGATCACTGTATCACTGGAGAAAAACAACTTTTTTTTGAGATTAGGATTTAGCAGGATCTACACTACTGCTTTATAATGGTTTATAGTGGTATTGACAATTGTTGGGGCCCATGGGTGTCATCAGATGAGCATTTTATTGCATGCTTGTTACTGGGCACTCACAGATTTTCACGGGCCCCTCTCATGATGTCTGACACCTACTAGCTCCCAGGAAGTCCGACTTACTTTTAAAGATGGAAGTTGCTGCTATCTCCAGCTGTGTACAGGAGAAGTGATACGATAAAGATGCCTCCTGAATGGGCCATGTGCACTTTTTAACTTCCACTTTCCTCTCCCTGAGAGAAAAAGGAAGTATCGAGCAACCTAAAGCGGGGATAGAGAAGCAATGGTAGGCAAGTGTGATTTCCCCCATCTGATGGAGCTCCATGACACATTCCATATACTGTTTTCAAACCACTTTCAGAGTGTTATATCCTCCTTGGTGTAGATCTGGCCAAAGATTTGCTGCTGCTCATATAACCTAAGTAGTGGTAGAGTTAGCAATGTTGGAAGATAGAGTGGAGAAGTTTCCCCCCAAATCAAAGGCAATTGTGTTGGCCATAAGAAAAATTCCAGAATCCATATAGTGTAATACCTTTATCAGACCAACTCAAAGACCACAAAACATTTATTTATTTATTCATTCATTTAGAATATTTATATACCGCTCCCTATTGAAAAATTTCGGAGCGGTGTACAAGGTAAAATGAAAATAAAAACAGAATAAAACAGTTAAAACAAAATCTAAAAGAAGCAAAAACAGAAATCCAAGGCTGCATGTTAAAGAAAGGCTTCTTGGAATAATCACATTTGCTTACTGTTGCTTCTCTGCCCACGCTTTTGTCCTTCATTACTTCCTCTTTTGAAAGAGGAAGTCAACATCTTGCACGTGGCCCATTTTGATCCCACTGCTTCTCCTGCACACAGCAGGAGATAGCAGTAACTTCCATCTTTAAAAATAATTCAGACTTACTGGGGTGGTTTTTTGTCATGCAAAGAAGGCTAGAAAGGGTGGGAGGCAGACAACGTCATGAGAGGGACCAGTGAAAATCCATGAGTGCCCAGTAACAAGCATGCAATAAAACACTCATCTGATGGAGCTCCAAGCTTTTGAGATAACCAAATCTATTAATCGGGCAATATGCTGCTATGGTAGAGTGAGAGGAATAGGAGTGGAGAAGACTGAATGGGTGTTGTAGTCAGGATGTCTGCATAGTCAGAGTCTTATGATGATATGGAGGAGGAGTGGTTTCTGACATTCAAATTGGGCTCTGCCAGGTTTCAGGTATCAGTGCTCCTACTTCAACAGGGAAGAAGTAAGTAGCAGACAATTGTAGATTCTCCATTTTTGAAAATATAAAATTCTGCTATTAACTCAAAACTATCTCCATCCTGGGTAAACCAGACAGGTTCCTTGGTTCATGAAAAACCAAAGTAGAAATCAACTAGGCATCCCCCCACCCCCGCAACTGTTGCCCGTACTTATCAATTAAATCTATTCCTATGCTGGGGGGGGTGGGGTGGAGAAAGAAGATAAAATTCTTGTACTAATTTGATTTGATTTGATTTGAAGTGCTTTTATTCAGGCTCCAAAACCCTTATTCTCACTCCGTTTTAATCACCACATTCGCAAAGCCAGCAAATGTTTCTATTTCCACATTGTGTTCATTTACATTTGACTGCAAGCCTGCAGATAGGATTTGTTTTGTTTTTTTAAAAAAATAATTCGCTGTACAGCACTTAGCTGGCGAGGATTTTTCTAAATAATAAATATGATTAATAACCTCTTGTTTCCCCCTTTCTTCCCTTGCCTTGCATGACTTCCTCCACTACTAACATTTTAAATGTAA
Source organism: Elgaria multicarinata webbii (assembly GCF_023053635.1). Lineage (NCBI taxonomy): Eukaryota > Metazoa > Chordata > Lepidosauria > Squamata > Anguidae > Elgaria > Elgaria multicarinata. The sequence goes on from NC_086175.1 coordinate 69,826,747, forward strand.
GCTCCCTGGAGCAGGGACCCATGGGCTTTTCTGTTTACCGTGCTCTATCATGTACTATATAGTTATACAGTGATTTTGCTATATAGCTGGTAATCATCATTAAAAGGAATTCACTGCAACTGCGTTTAACATACAAGACGATACATATTTTATAGTTTACACTAGAGATGTCCATGATTCCCGAGGGGTGTGGCAGCTCCATAGGGATCCACTCCTTCAAAAACTACATGTTTGACCTGTTTATTAGCACATGGTGCTGCAATGTCTATTAGGAGCCACAAGGTCTCCATGATCCACAGATAGTTCTTTCTGATCAGTAATGGGGAAGAAATTTGGCTTACATTTTACTGCAATTTATCTAATTTGGAACTTTTGAACCAACATACAAACCCCAGTTATCCTTTGAAATTTGCACGTTTCTGAATTTTGTAATGGAGTTCTCCATTCAAAAATGTGTATATTAAGGGAAAGTGCATGGGGGAAAATGTGATCATTAGTGAAAATAACATTAAAATAATTCTACTAGGAACATGGCTTGTAAAATGTGTATACTGGGCAACATTGCATGGAAAATGCATATGTTAAGAGAAACGCACACAAAAATGTGTACAAATTTTCATGCAAATTTAAGAAAAATAATTCTAAAAGTTCAAGATTAACCTAATTTAAAATGGGAAAAGTTCTCAAAGTTTGGGTCAAACCAATGTAAGACTGAAAAATGTACTGAAAAAAATCGACAGATTCATCCATCCCTATTGATGATCTTGCATTTTTGTAATTTGCAAGACCTACTTAGTCCAATGCAATCTTTTCTTTTCATAGGATGGCTTTTGAAATTATTTCTCTAGAAGCACACCCGTGCCCATGTTTTGTCAGAATACTTTATCCAGGCCATCTGTTCAAAATAAATACTTTAAGCTGTATTTATCATTTGTTTTAGAGCCACCTGAGGGATAGTTCCTAGAAAAGTTGTATGGATGATGCATTCTGATACAATGCTTTCATGCACATGCAATGTATTGGAATCCATCCAAAAGCCATTCTGTGGATGAGAATCCAGCCCTATATGGCTAAACAGCAATAGCTGGGACTAACACTAGGCTCATGTAGTCCACAGTCCATTCCTGGGGTGGTAAGAAGGTGGTGTGCAAAGTTGCACTTGTGCAACAGTAATAGCTTACATAATATTTGAGTGTATGGGAGGTACTGCAAGTGGATTTTGTATTTTATACTTGGAAGAGACGTACGAGCAAGCGCTTCATAACTGTTTGTCTATCTCTATGCAATTAAAGTTTGACAAAGTAAGCACAGACCACTGATTTAATCAAATAAGAAATGCCTATGTTGAATCAGACCAAAGGTGAATGTCATCTATCTGTAATACTGGCCAACCAGATGTCCTGGGAAACTCACAAGCAGAGCAAAGTGGAGACAATTATAACCTGCTGTTTGCCCCCAGAAACAGGTAATCAGTGGTAGATTTCTTTTGAATATCAACCACAAAATGCAGTACAAACTATTACAATTGTACACTTTAGAAAATGTGACATGTCATACAAAACAATTTGTTTTAAATGGCTTTTAAATATTAAGAGTCAGATTGTACTGTCCTAATATAAGGGCAAAAATATTGTATCTCTGTGTGGGTGGGTGATTTAAGGAACTCGATCTCAGCAAACCAAAAGTCACTGAAACTAAAGGATGTATATCAGTTTCAGCTTAAATGAACTATGAATTATTAAAAACATATTTTATCATTTTTAACTTTTCTCTTCCTATAAGCAATCAATGTTTAAATATGTGCTGCTTTGATATGTAGTCTTAATGCAAAACTTAATGCAAGAAATAAAATTAAACAGATATCCATGACATTAGTACACCATTGATGTTCATATGCCTGAGGATATAATGCCTACCAATATTTAAAATCTACTCCAGATGGATGTTGCTCTCTTTAAAGTGTGCACCTTATCCAAACTAATTTTCCTGATCAACACTACAAGGTGTATGACCTTTTTCTCTGGTTTGACATTTTGCAAAGATTTGACTTTCATTTTTTATGAACCTAAAAGAATGATCACACACAAAGCTTGAAAAGCTCAGAATCAGAGTATATCCATCCAGTGCAAGGTATTTGTTTACCTACATAGTTTTATTTTTGTTAAGCTACTCCAAAATGCAGCAAAGAGAACAATAAATAGATTAGTTCTAGTCAAGTAAACAGCTTTCGCTTATTTTTAAAGAAGGGGGGTGGGGAACAGTTCCCAACCTCTGCTGGAAATCATACAGCCAAACCTAAACCAATAATGCTTTTAATTTAAAAATACCATGAAAGATTTGTTTCTGCTTACCGTACGCAAAGCCACGGAGCTTCATACAAGGGAAAAGCAAGAATAAACTCTGAACCCCGTGTATCCCATATCCATTGCTTCTCAGAACTTTGGCAGTGGCTGAAGCATACAAGAGAGTGACAAGGTCCTATAAAAACAATCCAGTCTTTTTTTCTTCTTTTTTTTAAAAAGGAAAAAAAACCCAGCCCTAGATGTTCTACTCTCCCTCCCTCTCACTGACAAAACTCACTTAAAGTACTAGGACATTCTAATCCAGAGAACAGTCAACTGAAGCCTGATGTTTATAGATGTAATAAAAGAATGAAGACGTATGTTTTTATAACCCCACAGCACAGTAAAGATATATGACTCGCAGTTCCTCTTGTCTTAAAGAGACAAAGGTCCCTTTCCCCTATACTGGCATTAACTGTTTACTTAATTCCTGGATCGCATAGCACTATCTGTGAAATGGGAACATCTTTTTGATGACCTCAGCTACTTATTTAAAATATCCCTTTTAATTTGCAAAATGCTCTGAGATTGTTATTGGTCTCACTCTCACCACCTCTCTCTCGAGAGGTGTAACGGTTGCCAACTTTTCCTTTTCCTGGCAGTGCTTTTCCTGTGAGGCCTTTAACAGCTGGGTGCAAAGAAGTGACAATTCAACAGATTAAGCGTTCTCCATCACTGCATCTGCATGCTGGGGAAAGCTTTGCCAGATGAATTTCTGTTGCTTCTCACACAGCTGTTAAAGGCACAGGAGCCCACAGTGTCACTCTTGAATGCACTTGATTGCTTGGATCCATTTCAATCTGGCTTTGGGCCTGGTTCCAGCATGGAAACTGCCTTCGTCACTCGTATTCTGGGGAAATGGCAGGAGGAGTGTGCCCCTGCTCATTTTGTTGGACCTCTCCCTGGCATTTGATAGCATTCACCATGGTATGTCTGGTTTAGATAGGCTGAGACTGAGCTCCATCAGACAAGCATTTTGTTGCACGCTCATTACTGGCCACTCAAGGGGGGGATCTACACTACGGCTTTAAAGCGCTTTATAACAGTTTTGACAACTGTTGGAGCCCAGGACACACTGCATATACAGTTTTCAAAACGTTTTCAAAGTGCTTTAAAGCGCTTTAAAAGCAATAGTGTAGATCCCCCCAAGGATTTTCCCAGATCCCTCTCATGACATCGTCTGCCTCTCATCCCTTCTAGCGACAAAAAAACAGCCCAGTAAGTCCAACTTATTTTTAAAGACGGAAGTTACTGCTACCTCCTGCTGTGTGCAGGAGAAGCTGCAGGATCAAAATGGCCCACTGAATGGACCATGTGCACGTTGTTTACTTCCTCTTTCAAAAGAGGAAGTATTGTGGGACAAACGCGCGCACAGAAAAACGACAGTAAGCAAAAGCGATTTCCTCCGTGTGATGATGCTCTGAGAATAGTGTGTTTCAGTGGTTTTGCCCCTGCTTGGACAACTGATTCCAGGCAGTGGTGCTTTGAGACTACTGCTCATCTGCATCATATTTATACTATGGGGTCTCACAGGGGTTTCTTCTGGTCTCTTACACCTTTTAGCATCTACATGAAACCACTCAGCGATGTCATCCAGAGATTCAGCATCTGGTGCCATCAATATATTGATGACACCCAACTCTGCTTTAGCTTTTCATCAGTCAGATGAGATAGTGCTGAATTGGTGTCTGGAAGTAGTAATGGAATAAATGTGGGCCAATAAAATGAAGCTTTATCATACCAAGATGGATGGGAAGTGCTGTCTGACCAGGGAGGTGGTTTGAGCTGGTTCTGGTGGTTCAACCTGTTCCGGATGGGCTTTCACTCTTCTTAAAGGCTCAGCTTTGCAGTTTAGGGTTCTCATAGATTTGGAATAGTCACTAGATACCCAACTGTGGCATACAGTGCTTTTCACCAGCTGCAGCTGGCGTGTCAACTCCAACCTCTCCTGGCCACAGTTATCCATACACTAAGAACACAAGAAGAGCCCTGTTGGATCAGATCAAAGGTCTATCTAGTCCAGCCTTCTATTCACACCATGGCCAACCAGCTCTCTTGGGAAGCCCGCAACAGGACATGAAGGCAATAACACTTTCCTGCTCATGTTCCTCAGCAACAGTTATAATATAGAGGCATCTTGCTTCCAATACTCGAGGTTATATATAACCATCATGACTTATGACTACTGTTGGCCTTATCCTCCATGAATTTGTGTGGTTCCCTTTTAAAGCTGTCCAAGTTGGCAACTAGCATTACATCTTGTCAGATAGAAAGGCTCTAGCTTAGCAAGACAGAGGTTTCTTTTTTTAATATGAAGGAAGTGTGTGTGTGTGTATGCTCATCTTCCAGGGTGGTGTGCAATTTTCTCTCATGCCATTTTTTGCCTAGGGCACTACTGTCCCCCTGTGGGGGGAATAGCTTGGGGGTTCTCCTAGAACCATCTCTGTCACTTGAAGCCCAGGTGGCCTCGGTGGCACAGAGTGCCTTCTACCAACTTTGGTTGGTGTCCCAGCTACGCCCTTGTCTGGACAGAGATAATTTCGCTTCAGTTGTCTATGCTCTGGTAACCTCCAAGTTAGATTTCTGCAATGCACTCTACGTGTGGCTGCCTTTGAAGATGATTCATAAGCTGCAGCTTGTGCAAAATGCAGCAGCCAGATTGGTAACAGGGACCAGAAGGTTTGAACATATAAGACCAACTCTGGCCTGTTGTATTGGCTGCCTGTACATTTCTGAGCCCGATTCAAGGTGCTGGTTTTAACCTATAAAGCCTTACATGGCTTGGGATTACAATTAGATTGTAAGCCTATGCGGCAGGGTCTTGCTATTTACTGTTTTACTCTGTACAGCACCATGTACATTGATGGTGCTATATAAATAAATAATAATAATAATAATAATACCTGACGAAACGCTTCTTCCGACATGGACCTACCCGTACACTACGCTCAACATCTAAGGTCCTCCTCCAGGTGCGTACTCCGAGGGAAGCTTGGAAGATGGCAACAAGGGAGATAGCCTTTTCTGTGGTGGCCCCTCAATTATGGACCTTTTCTGTGGTGGCCCCTCAATTATGGACCTATCTCCCCGATGAGGCCTGCCTGGTGCCAACATTGTTATCTTTCCAGTGCAAAGTTAAGATTTCCCTTTTCTTCCAGGCATTTAACAGCAAATGTTAAGTTTTTTACTGACTCCAAAATGAGCTTTGGCCTCGCTGAGTGTTTTAAAAAATCCTTTTAAATGTTAGCTGTTTTTATGCTTTTGTTTTTAAATTTTGTATATTGATTTTTAATGTCCAGTCTTTTTAATCTAATCCTTTTAATCTTTGTAAACCGCCCAGAGAGCTTCGGCTATGGGGTGGTATAAAATGTAATAAATAAATAAATAAAAATAATAAAGCACTCACCCAGGTTGAAACCCTGTGTGGGAGATTTGCTGCTACGCTTGGCAAGCACTTCACATGGGGAGAACTCCTCAGAGAATGCTGTGAATGTGTGTAGCTGCTTCTGGGATGTGGCCATACTCAAGTGTCCTGTTTCCTACACCAAACCCAGGCCATAATTTCCCAAATTGTAAGGTATTCACCCATGTAGGTGTTAAGCCAGTCAGTTAAATCCTCCCTTCCCATTTTTAAAAAATCCTTGGTTTACATAAAAGTTTAGAACAACAACAACAACAACAACAACAATTTTTCTCTCATAAAAGTTTAGAACAATAATAATAATAATCTGTGTGTGTGTGTGTGTGTGAGAGAGAGAGTGTTGATGTTAATAAAGGGGCCAATTTACATGAGAGTAGATGGTAGTTTAAGTAGCCATACCTTTAAAGATAATAAGCAGTACTTTAAATTGAATCTGAAAATGGACTACAAGCCAATGATGGTTCTGCAAAAGAAGAGTCACATGCTCCTGAGAAACTACTTGCCACATTCTAAACCTGCTAAAGTTTCTGAACATCTCTCATAGAGTGCATTGCAACAATCCAGTCTTGATAGAACCAGGGCATCCTTGCGCAACATAGTGCTGGAAATATTTATGGAAAAATTATTGTCCTTTGCAACTGACTGTGATAGTTCATAGTGGAACAATCCATTGACAGCAAGCAGTAATTTTCCAGCATACAGTCCTAGCAACCGGTATCATTGCCATCTGTAGCCCAGTACGACGGAAGATAGATGTTTTTATAACCCTAGAGTTCAGTCAAGATTTATGGTCAACTAAAACAGTGCGTAAAGCAGTGCTCTGGGGGACAAGGAGTGATACTATTAGGATATATCTTGTGCACATATGACATGCAGGACAGAAGTATCTTGCTACAGAAGGGAGCCTCAGGAATTACCATGATCTAAAAGACTATCACTTTAGCTATCCTCAAAAGAAGAGCACAGAAGAAAAACATTTGACTTGCAGTCAGAAATATATCCTATTCACTTAGATCAGAGGTGGGCCATGGACACATTTGGCTATTTGAGAAACTGGCCTGGGGCATCACCACAAAATGGACGCTATGGCAGGTATGGCTAGTCACAAAGGACAATTAATTTGCCCAAAGGTCTGGGCCCCAACACACAAAGTAACTTCTTTGAACCCCTAAGTTTTCAGTGCTGAAGCTTACCTAAAATTGAGCAGATTAAAATATAATAAATACATACATAAATAATAAACACACAACCTTTTTGGGGTCACAGTTTCTTCCTCTGAAGTTAATAGATAAATGTTTTTGAAGGGAGAAAATAAAACTTTACCCTCTTCAATATCCTTGAGTGAAATGCGGAATGTTTACACAAGAGGCCACAGCCGTGGGGTAAAACCCATCTTTTCCCTATGGCTGTCTTTTGCATAGACACTCTTTATGGTGTGTGTAGTACTCTCAGCAAGGTCTCTAGTCTGACATCAATGGGAACTCTTCTCAGAACGAGCACTTGATGTGCAACAGAAACTCATGTTGTGGATGCAACACCTGCAATGTGGGGAAAAACTGTTTTATTTGACCTCTTCCTCAAAAGGCCAAATTATGTCAGCCTTCAATTTCAGCAAGCAAACAGATGCATGTTAATCCTGCAAACAAAAAGAAACCTCACTCTTAATAAATATATGCTGCAGCAAGTTCCACATCTATCTATCATCACCTTATTTGCGACTTACCACCTGAATGATACTTTATGTATGGTTTAAGAGTAGCACATTTAATTTAATCTATTTATTTTTAGAATGCATACTAAAATGTGGCTGGGGCAGTTAGATGATCCATACCCCAGCTCCATGTGGGTCGTACTATGCAACGATTGCAAAAATCTCAATCTGGAAGGGGAAAATAGTATTATGAGGTTGGATGTTCTCTTGGAATCCCTTCCAGCTCTGTGATTCTAGAATGTAAGAGAGGGGTCTTTCAATCTGGTCAAACCAGTAGGACCATTGGAGGTTATATTAATGGCCATGGCAGAGTGGTCAAGTACATTTCCTTTCCTTTCCTCTCTCTCTCTCTCTCTCTCTCTCTCTTTTAAAAGGAGATTAGCATTTTAAGGAAAGGTCAAGGGGTTTGCACATAACCTTTCTTTGATTTGGAATCAACTCATCACTAATGAGTTTGGATCCAGATTTAGTCATGACTACTTTTAGTCATGACTAACATGTCCCATTGATTTCAATGGATCTACTCTAAGGGCTCATCTACACCAAGCAGAATATTCCACTATGGAAGCGGTATATAAAAGGCAGGAGCCACACCAAGCAGCATATAGCAGTATATAGTATGTCTCAATGGGCCCCAACAGTTGTCAGTGCACTTCAATACCGCTATAAAGCAGTAGTGTGGCTCCTGCCTTTTATATACCACTTTCATAGTGGAATATGCACTGCTTAGTGTAGATGAGCCCTATGTATGACTAAATCTGGTTCCAGACCATGATCTTTCTTAGGAAACTGTAGGGAAAAGCCCATCTATTTCCAAGGTGTTCTCCTCCAGCTTCTAATGTTGGCGCATATGCTTTACCGATAGTGCTCTAGGCATGCACATTATCGTATTACCTCTAGGAATTGTGGTTCCCAGCACCAGCCATAGCAGAGAGCCATTTCGGGATGCAACAATCTACCCCCTCCCCCAAAATACCTGGGAACAAGAGAGGGTTCTAGATCTGGAGTATGGAGAGTAAAACAACCACATAAAATATTTGCATGGAAACAACTGGGAAAATAACTCAAATAAAAACATGAATCACTAAACAAAAGAATGTATGTATGGTTGGGTTGTCCGGGCACACAGCTCACATCAATCAATTAGAGCTTCATCAAGATTAACAGGCTAACATTAATAAATGTCTATGCCTCTACCTGCAAATCAGCTGACTTTGTGGTTTACATAAATTCACAGTGATCAATGTAAGGTTCATCAAGATTGTCTGGAAGCACCTCTGGTCAGCCTGAGTGGCTGGTCAGCATGTGCAGGTGCTGAATCTTGTTCTACGTTTTTAGCCAAATAGTAACTTCTTGAGGAACTTTTGGCAGTTATGAATTGCCAAAAAAAGAGGAAATGCATCAACAAAAAAGAGGACAAAAGGAGACAGTGGTTTGCATAAAATGTGCACATGCTAATTTATTAGTGCAGATGCAAATTTAGAATTAATTATAATACAGTGTGTCTCACCATAGTGTGGAAGACTACGACCAGGTGACCTCTGTGCCTGCCTGTTAAGTCTGCTTTTCTGGTGTTAAGTGCTGATGGGCAGCAGTTCCTTATTTTTAAAATGAAATGGGTCAGGATAGCTCTTTGAATAGTGCATGCCTTCAAATAGACGATTGTCCTCTGCGAAGGAGAGCACATGGCCACACTATGGGAAAATGATGCTCTATGTGGCTGAACATTACCAGCTAGATAAATTCAGACCCTGAACCAGGTGATTATGAACTTGTTTGGTGGCATCAACAAAAGAGAATCTTTCCTATAGAAAAACCATGTCCATCCAAATGCCATTGTCATAGGCTAGTGGACTAAAAGTTGAAGGCAAGCACAAGGCACAATAAGGTCCCATCCCAGTCACTAACCTCCCTTACTGTCTGCTTTTTCCATGTTTTGCTATTGCCTGTGGCCGAGTCACTTAATTGGGTTGAAAGTCAAAGACTTACTCTAAAGAGAACTTGGGGAGAGAGGCCAACAAAATCATTTTTGAATTGTTATTTTTCCTGGCACAGTTGTGATGAAGCTCAAGTCTCCTGGGCTAATCCAAAGGAAAACCTCTTCTGCAGGGAGACAAATTGCCAACAAAGAACTCCTACGTAATCCAAATGTTTCATGTCTTGACATAATTAAGCAATTTAGTTTTTGTGTCAGATTACAAAATTGGCACGAGAGTGAAACAGCATACCTTTAATTATTAAACTCCTGGGGTTTCATTTGAAGCCCTATTTACCATCAACACAATCAATTGGCTTGTCTATCAAGAGCTATGTTCCCAGTGTCTCACCCAAGACTCCTACTAGGGACAGCTGTATAAATCTGTGCTGATCCAACATTCCTAGTCATGCCCTGGAGATCAATTGTTGTCTTTGTTGTTTTCTGACAATCACTTGATAACTCTACTTGCTAGCCAGAAGAGCACAGGCTTGACAACTGATAGTTGGAGTTAAGGATGCTTCCAGGTAAGATACAGAGATTGTGAACTGAATTAGCAACTTTACAGGAAGCCAATCCTTCACAGAAAAAGCAGTGATCTCTCTCTCTCTCTCTCTCTCTCTCTCTCTCTCTCTCTCTCTCTCTCACACACACACACACACACACACACACCCCTAGTAACCCAAATCCCATCCTAGAGCAAAAATGGTCCAATGCCTCCTTGTTTCAGGTTTATTTGTTCAATAGTGTTTCTTAAGGATCTTTTCACACAATCTGGGCCAGCATCAAGGAGGCCCACTACCAATCCCCAAAGCTTTCTGCTGCTCCTTCTCTTTGCTCCTACTGCCTGTTCATCACCTGTATTCTCTGAGCATGGAGACACTGACAAGGGTAAAGAGACAAAGCAGCACCTGTCACTTGCCTTGTACTCCAGATGCTTGTGCAGATGGGCCCTAGAGGGAGAGGACAAGCAAATCAGCAGCAATAACAGTGGCAAGGAGGAAGTGCACCCACCAGAGATGGAGGTCCACTGATGGCATCTTGGCCAAGGTCCCTGCAAACCTGGAACTGACACTGCACACAATCAAATTTCCCCTGAGCCCGCACTTTACTCTTGGTGTGAAACTCCCACTGATCCTTTTTCACACAAGGCCTCCATTTTAGCTTTCACTCACAAGGAGCATAGAGGTTTCACAGCCAGGATCAAAGCCTCCCACTCTACAGTCGAGCAACTGCCTTGTGGTTATGTTTTTTTATTTCAAAACTAGGGAGGATGAATCTGTCAATTTGGGTTTCTTTCATTTCTCATTTTTCCAATCTTACATTTAGCACATAGAATCATAGAAACATAGAATAGCAGAGTTGGAAGGGGCCTACAAGGTCATCGAGTCCAACCCCCTGCTCAATGCAGGAATCCACCCAAAAGCATCCCTGACAGATGGTTGTCCAGATGCCATTTGAATGTCTCTAGTGTGGAAGAGCCCACAACCTCCCTAGGTAACTGATTCCATTGTCATACTGCTCTAACAGTCAGGAAGTTTTTCCTGATGTCCAGCTTGAATCTGGCTTCCTTTAACTTGAGCCCATTATTCCGTGTCCTGCACTCTGGGAGGATTGAGAAAAGATCCTGGCCCTCCTCTGTGTGACAACCTTTTAAGTATTTGAAGAGTGCTATCATGTCTCCCCTCAATCTTCTCTTCTACAGGCTAAACACGCCCAGTTCTTTCAGTCTCTCATCATAGGGCTTTGTTTCCAGACCCCTGATCATCCTGGTTGCCCTCCTCTGAACACGCTGAAGAGCTCTGTTCACGCTCTTGAACTTTGAGTATTTTTCCAGTCTTACATTCATGGTATTTAAATTTCCATGAAAATTCATAGGCATTTTTGTGCACATTTCACTGAATGCATGCATTTTAATGCATTTTCATCTAACATACATATTTTTTTCACAATACAAGCAAGCTTCCTAATATGATGCATTTTTGAAATCATTATTTCCCCGTAATATACACATCTTCATATCATGTTTTGAGTGGAGAACTCCATTGCAGCATTCGAAGAAGTGTGGATTTCAAGTTTCGGTCCATGTAGTAGTTCAAGCACTTGAAATTAAGTAAGTTATCAGTATTAAAAACTGAACCAAACAAATTTCCCCATCCCTGTTTAGTACATGAAAAACCACCTTCCCACCTTCCATTAAACTTTCTCAGCATTACATCACACTAGTGCAACCAAGAAACAGAACCAAAGAAGGGAGATATGAACAGACAGGATTAATTGGTCTAGATTTTGCAGTGTGTTGGAACTTCTCTTAGTACCTCACCATCACTTGTCATAATGGTGAGCATTTTGCTAGTACTCCAAAATTACAAGAAATGGAAGAGCGTGTGTGACTCTACCCTACCTTCTCTACATGGAGAGTCTTTCAGTGATAATAGATTGAATTCCTGTCTGCACATAATAAATGAAAACAAGTGGAACCTGCAACAAAATGTTGCAGAGTGATGTGGTTCAGGGTTTCATCTGGCTAAACATCCCCATTTCCAACATATTCCATCCCACACCACATCCCAGTGTTCTGTTTTCCCCCAGCATCCCGTGGTCACTGAATGTTGGGTTGTTTCAGTATTTCCCCACTATTAGGGTCTTTTCCCCCCTAAAGTTTTTTAGTGCTTCTACAATCCTGGGCCTTCTGTTACCTCCCCATTGTGTGTAGGTGGGGCCATTTGAGCTACATAAGGACCAGTGAGGATCCAAACTCAGAGATGAGTTTGTTATTTGTACATGCTGTGGTCATGCTGCTGTGGTTGTCTTCCCCAGCCTTAGCCCTGCTGAGAGGTGGTCTCCCATACAGAAATTGTGAAGCAGACAATGAACAATAAACAAACAAACTAAGAATAGCACTAAAGAGAAGTAAATTACAAAATAGTGAGACATTGCTATGGAAAACAGCATTGTTCCTGTTTGGCACTTAAGTTAAAAAGAAATCACTCCACAAGCACTTTTGCATTGGAGTTGCCTCCATTTTAACACAACATTATCAGTCCTCCTCCCTTGCAATTTGCAGTTCTACGGAAAGCACTAGTGCAGTTTTAAGTGCCTCGGAAATGATAACTGCCTATGAAACACTAACTCTTTTGTCTTCTCCTTTTCCATCTGTTTTCTTGCTGAGCCTGCCAGCTTTTGTGATTTTATTATGAGCTGTGGGGAGTGTAGATCTCTTTCCTGTCTCAGCTGAAAATTTCAGCACCCCACCTTTCTCTGGAAAATATATTTTCAGCCCTTACATTTGAAAACTTGCAGGGCAGCACTACAAGCTCGGAAGAGGCAAAAGTAAAATATAAGAACTGTGAGCTAGATGGAGTTAGTTGTGTTTGTCCCACTAACTTCAGTGGAACTTAAACCAAACACCATTCTCTAGATTGGGCCAATGTTGTGAAAAACACATTTCTGCTTATCTAACATAATTCTTTCTGCTTACCAAAACATAATTCTTTCTTTGACTGACACAAGTTCCTCTCTTCTGCAGGGTTTTTTTTTATTTTAAAAAATATTATATCTGTTAAGAGCTCCTAAGAACTTATTTACACTTTGCATTTTCCCCTCATGATGAATGAGTAGCGTTCATGTTTAAAATGGTCACCCCCACCCCACTCCACCATGTGTGGTACTATGAATTGTGTATGGAACCAGAATATTTAAATGGCTGTATTTTGATGCAATGAACAGAACCTTGATGGTGGGGAAGAGACTGAGCCCTACTTCTTGTGCTTATTGCGTGGAAAACCCAGAGATTTAGATATGTGTCTGCTATCGGCATTTGATGCTATTGTAGGCGTATTTTGCCATTTAAACATCGGTTCAAAATACAGGGCAATGGTGTTTACCCTGCCCATCCTCTGCCCTGAAGCCCCCCCAACAAAAAATGATCACGCAACTCTCTGGAAGAGATCTTTACTAACAGGGACTGGCCGGCGAGATCACATGACGCCAGTCCTTTTACAACTTCATTGGCTGCCAGTCCAGGTCCAGGCCCAATTCAAAGTGCTGGTATTAACATTTAAAGCCCTAAACGGTTTGGGGCCAGGTTATCTGAAGGAACGCCTCCTCCCATATGTACCTGCCTGGACCCTAAGGTCCTTCTCAGGGGTCATTCTCCGTGAGCCCCTGCCAAAGGAAGTGAGGCAGGTGGCTACCAGGAGGAGGGCCTTCTCTGCTGTGGCACCCCGGCTGTGAAATGAGCTCCCCAGAGAGGTCTGCCTGGCGCCTACACTGTACTCCTTTCATCGCCAGCTGAAGACCTTTTTATTCACTCAGTATTTTAACACTTAATTTTAACTTAAATTTAAATTATACTGTTTTAACTCTGTATTTTAACCTTATATCAATTTTGCTGCGTGGTTTTATCCTGGTTGTGCTTTTTATATTGTATTTTGTATTTGTGTTTTTAACTTGTTGGTTGTTTTATGATGGTTTTAATTTTTGTGAACCGCCCAGAGAGCTTCGGCTATTGGGCGGTATAAAAATGTAATAAATAAATAAATAAATAAATAAATAAAATCTTGAGGGGGGGGGGGAGGACAGGAGACTGCAAGGTAAATGCTGTTGGATGCTGTTTTCCTGACAGACAGACTCCTCTGAGTGCAACCCATAAAGGCGCCAACCTAGAGAAAGCTAGTTGCACATTGACACTTGTTAGTTGCAAACATTAATTTCAATGGAATTTAAGTGTAAATTGCTTTCGTTAGGTTTAGGAAAAGTGTGAAATATCTCTAATTTCATGCCATGGGGCTGCTATCACATTTCAACACTGGCAAACAAGTGGGTGGGGTCAATTCCACAGGTCTTTCTCATCATATCATTGTAAGGCTTCAAACGTTATTTATTTATTTATTTTATATCCTGCCCTTCCTCACAAAGAACCCAGGGCAGCTAACAACCTGTATAAAACACAGCAGCCACATAAATAACGTTAAAGCCATGAGTCTAAAATATATGAGAGCAGTTGTCTAGTCCGCCAAAGCCTGTACAAATAAATAGGTCTTTAACTGGCACCTAAACGACAACAACATGGGAAACAGCCGAATCTCTAGCAGAAGAGAATTCTATAGCTGGGGTTTCACCACCAAAAAGGCCCTGATACATGTGTGAGCTCCATGGGCCACATTCCACAAGGGCACCACAAGCAAAGCCTCCTTGGCAGTATTGTGGGATGAACCTATGAAAAAGGGAGCTCCCTTTGCACAGATCTCATATGTAAAGGGAAGCACAGGCTCAGTAAAACCAATGAAGCTAAAATCTACAGTAAAGTCTTCAGTTCTATTGCTTGAAAGGCACTTAACTTATACTGGATTTAAATCCATCTAGGTGGAACATGATTCAGTCTACCCACCTGAATTTAGATTTACAAACTTGAGAAGCACGCTAAAATTACATTCTGGCTGAAATACTGTTTACCTATTAGTTGTCCAGTGGCTACAGGTATCACTTTGTATGGAGTCCTGCAAGAGACAAAAGAGAGACAGTCACACTTTCAAATGATTTCAGAGTTATAAAACATGGGAAGAAAAATTGGTTATGGAGCTTGTGTTTCCAATTTATCCAGGGAAAAGAGCATGCATTTTTTGCCCCCCTACCCCCTCACAGGGGCTTGGCTGTGTTCAAAAAGTTCTGGCGACATACACAAGTCCTGCAGAACATTAATTGAGGGCAAAAACACATTCCCTGTTTGTGACCCCAAGGATTAGACCGGAAAGAACAGTGGGGAAGAAAACTATAACTTGCAGCATAAACAGCTGTGGTGAGGAAAAAATAACAGGGCCAAAGCAGACCCTAAGAGGCCTGGGAAAATTAAGAGCAGCTTTGGGGGAAAAGTGGAGCCTTAGGCTGTGCGTTAATGAGTGCGCACCTCCAGACACATCTGCGGGCAGAAAAATGTTTTGGTTTGCTTCTTCTAGTAAAGGACTAGGGAAAGCTGTGAGCATAAGGAAGTGTAAGCCCCCAGAGGAATCTGAGTGGGATGGGAAAAGAGGTTTTTCACATGAACTAATTCTTGCAGCATTTTATATGTTTGTTTTTTAAAAAAATAGTGAAAGGGCCTCTAGAACTGTAATAGAGGAATTTTGCTGTTTCCCACTGCATATTGTCTTATACCAGTCATGCAAAAAATACAACCAGTGAATAAAACACTGCTTTATTCACTTTAGGAATTGTTGGAAAAATTGCTCGTTCCCTGGTGTACCAAGTCCAATACAGCACACAAGGAGGAGAGGAGATGAAGCATTACCAGAACGTATACCTGCCTTTCGGAGTTTGCTGGCATTGTAGGATCAATGGATATCATGCAGTCATCTGCCGTGAAAAGTGAAATGGTTGTATTCCTAGAAGGCAAAGTTCAAAGCCAGGTTCAGTTAATCAGATCCCTAGACTCTTGTGTAATCTCGTATACTTGATAACAAGGCACTATGTTTATTTGACAAATCAAATCACAGATTTGCAACCTTTGGGAGAAAATTGAGAAACAACTGCCATTAATTCCTTGGATGCTCTTTTAGATGAAAGGCATGCTATAAATGTAATAGAGAGGTAGATAAATACAAAGTGTCCAAATGAATACTGCTGAATACTGTTAAATGATTTCTGGTACAGACTAAAAGACTGAAGAGGTGTCAGTCTTAGGGCTTCTCTACATTAAGCGAAAAACCCGCAGCCTTACCAGAGCTGTCTTCTGAAGTCTACGCGAGTTTACAACTGGCACAAGATGTGTGCTGTTCGTGCCTATTCCTTCCCATATGATGGTGCTGCTATATTGATTTAGATTTAATACCACATTTTTGGTGACTTATAAAATTGCAGATTCCCACTTGAAAACGATGGGAGAGGCATCAGAGACTGACGATGTTGTGGAAAAGGCCCACAAACATCTGTGAGTGAACAATCATGAGCACATTATAAATGCCTCGTATAGAGACCGCCTAAATGTTTGAGGAGGTATGTAATATTGGCGGAAGTCTAAATGCATGTGTTCTTAAAGAACAATATTACAGATAATACTTTAATGGTAGAGAACAATAAAATTGTGAATTACTTTATTTTTATAACAAATATTGAAACATTGATAAACTAGGAGTGGTGGAGAGATAAACAAAACAAGACCTCTTGGAGACGTCTTATCAACTGTCAACAGAAAAACATAACTGTCATCAGAGAGAGCAGTTAGAACCAGGAAGCAAGCCTGAGAATTACATCATGGGACACAAAGAATCTTCAGTTTGAAGAGATATTCTCAGGCTGAGTTTCTTGGGCAGTTGATGTTGGTTACATCTAACATGTAACTGACAATGATGTGATAGGGCTGTTCAAAGAAATGCCCTGACATGTTGTGGGGATAAATGGGATATGACTTCAAGCCACCTCCCCTGATGTTGAGGCATACACTGCCCGTGCCCCCCAGAGGCTGCACTTTCAACAGTAGGGTGAAAGGCAGCCTGTGGACATCCAAGTGTATGTGTGGAGGCAGTGGAGGCTGGTGGCTTCAATGTCAGTGGGGCAGTGAATCCACTCTGGGTTTCAGTCAGAACCAGTGAGAACTCTAAGGTGGAAAGCATCTTGGATAGTTCCTTTGGAGTTCTGACTGTCTCTGACTGAAACCCAGAGTAGATTCATAGCCCCACTGACCTCGGAGTCACCAGCCTCCTTTGTATGTAGGCTTCACCTATGCAAACAAGAACCTTCTAGACAATCAGGACTCTTTTGTGTGTGGAAGAGGCCTATGCACATGCATGTACACAGAGAATCCCTCTTACAATACCAAATGAATGACTAGATCCACTGCTTCTGCAATGTGGCTTTTATGCTGCTAAAAATCATCCTGGTGGGAGTCTACACTGATGTTATTCTAACGTTTTGAATGGGTTACTGTGACACACAGTGTCACGTGACCCTGGGTCTCTAACGTTGTAAATGAGTTGTACTTCTATTTCTTAGTTCTAGCGCGGCTACAGATTCATGTGCCTCGTTCTACTGGCAATTTTCCTCTCCCTCTTCTCTGAGAGTAGCAGAGCTGCTGGGTTTGCTCCGCTCACTTCCTGTTTTCCTTCCTTTGCCCCGTTTGCTATCTTATCTGCTACAGCAGATAAATCACACCAGCGTTATACTGGGCAATCACTGACAATTGCATGCAAAGGACTCAGAAGTTTTCCACCTTATAATCTGCTTTGATTGTGAAGTACTCCTGCCTTAATTGTGCTCCTTTTGCAAAAGATTCGCCCGAGCCGCTGCTGTGGGCACAGGAGCAGGATTTTAAACAAATGCTTACATCTGCGTCAGCTTTATAGATAAAGACACCAAAATTGGCACAGTAATTCAAATACCAAATTTGAATCAAATTGGGTCATCGGTTGATTTTTTATGATTTTTTTTTAACATTTCCCCCCTCTTTGCAAAGGAGCTGAGGAGCACTGTAGCTCTGTGCAGGAAAATAAACAAGGGTCTTTGCTCCCAGTCCAAAACGGGGCTGCTGCTAAAACTTTTCAATTTGGTCACCTATCCAAACCCTGACCAGACCCAACCCCAGCTTAGCTTCAATGAAGTGGTTGGCTCTTATGCATTCAGGCAATTCCCTGGGACTTGTGTTAAGATGTTTTGGGAGGGAGTTTGTGTGTGCTTATGACTATTGCCCTGCACTGCTGGCTAGGAATGAGGCAGGCAGTGGGCGGAGCAAACCCAGCAACTTTGCAACTCTCAGAGAAGAGGGAGAACAACGGAAAAAAATTAACAATGTGCCCTGCAGTAACGTTACAGCTAAACGTAAGTCACGCTAGTGTGCCCCGTGATACAGAGAACCAATACAGAGAACCACATTAGAAAGGGACACTAGCAACATTATAAGACTAGTGTAGATCCGGCCCTGGATGTGAGTGGAAATACTTTTCCCCTGGATTGAAACAGGTCTGCGGATCTCCCTTCTGCAAGCTCTGCTGCCCTGTTCTGGAAACAATAGTCTCTGCTTATTTCAGGTTATTTTTAGAACCACAAAAGGCCCAAAGCACAGGCAATGGGTTGTGAAATAGGATGGGGGAAGGACCATAGCTGAGAACACCAACTTTACATGTAGAAGGTCCCAGCTTCAGTCCCTGGCACCTCCAGGTACGGCTGGAAAAAAACCTGCCTGAAACCCTGGAGAACTGCTGCCAGTCAGTGTCAACAATACTGCGCTAGATGGACCAAGACTCTGATTCAGTATAAGGCAGCTTTCTATGTTCCTCTGTACCCAATATTATTGTGAGGTGATACATTCATCCCCTACCTGTATCAGTGAGATACTCCATTTCATTACATGGAACATTCTGGCTATAAAATTCTGAAACAGGTATGCATCTTTAATATTTACGAAATATAGTGGTGCCTTTTCTCATAGTTTTTGCCTCTGTGATACAGAAAGTGGTGAAAGAGGAAACAGGTGACTCACATTTCTTTTTTTCACAGTTGGCTGTAATATGCAAAGAGTGTGTCCAAGTTAAGTCTTGGATCACTTCCTGTAACATAACAAAGGAAGAACTGTGCTGGATCAGAACAAAGGCCTATCCAACACAGCATATATAGTTTTCTACCGTGCCCAAGCAGCTGTCTGTGAGATACCCATACGTTGGACATGAGTGTAATAGCACCCTGCTGCTTGAGTTCCCCAGCAACTGGCATACACAGGCATACTCCTCTGATACTGAAGATAATATGTAAGTTCATGATTAGTTGCCATTGACAGCCTTATCTCCACAAATTTGTCTAATCCCCCTTTAATGTCATCCAAGCCTGAAAACATGCAAAACAGGCCTATGTTATCACTTTCAGAGCCAAAGAAAAGTAATGTGTGTTTCAGGGATAGACAATGAGAAATCCGAGGGCCCCCGTCTGGCCCAGGGTCTTCCCAGCTGGCTTCGAGTAATAGCCCTAGACCCTCACTTATGAAACTGAGCCGCTTTCTCCTGTGCAAGTTGCTGTTAGGGCAAACAGCACTTTCACTTTTCTCGCTGCGTTTGGATCACCTGTTCATGTGTACACCTGCTGAGAAAAAAAATCGAAATGCCAAGGCTCAAAGACACCCGACATTAATGCATTTGCATCAGTATCTTCTGAAAAAGGAGGAGCATTTTCTGGCACCTTTTCCAGAACTTTCCAGAATGCTTCATTAATGCATGTGTTTACGAAATGCCAAAAGTATATTATTATTATTATTATTATTATTATTATTATTATTATTATTATTATTATTATTATTATTTATTACATTTATATACCACCCCATAGCCGAAGCTCTCTGGGTGGTTTACAAAAGTTTAAAACAGTGAACATTAGGTATATGCGTTACATTGCAGGCCAGACCTGATTCCTATCTATCTGACATGCAATGCCAGGGAAAATCAGCATAAACATCTGGAACAATCGAATGAGCTTCTGAGATTGATGGCCTTATCACTTTGCAGCTGCAGGGCCTCTGGAGTGTCTTTGAGCATATATTGAGCATCTTCCCCTTGCTATAATCTGCACAGGCACATCTAGGCCAGCGGGAAATGTTTTCTGGGTCAGTGATCGGAGTTACCAGGCAAGTTAATCCTGGTACCTGCGATTGGACAAATTAAGCAATAACAGATTGAATCCATGTTGGACCTTTGTGAGAAGCATGGATTTCTTTCAGCACTTTCTGAACGGCTTAGATTGTTAAATAAAACCTCTAAGGGCAACAGAGTGGAAAGGTTCGATAGCACAGGCTGATGACGTTGTTTGACCTACATTAACAGCGGAGCAGACACAAACAGCATAGCACATTGACTTGATCATACTGTGGACTTGCAGAGTTTTATGGGCCACACTTTTCAATATGAGCACAATTATAAAAGGGTTAACATGAGATGATTGCATGTTACAGTTGTGAACAGCACATGTCTGAAAGGTGTTGTAAGGACACAAGAAGAACAATTCTAGTCCAGTGATCTAATAGATTCTGTAACAATATTATTAGTCATTTCTGAAACTGTAAGTTATTTATTAACATCTTGCACAATGCATCTTTAACAGATGCATCTCTTTATAACAAATGCTTCTTTAATAGAGCTGGGAACAAATGGCCTATCAAAATTCTCCACCCTATTTGTGGGCAGAGAAATTGGGGGGACAATTTCACCGAATTTCTCGGAGGAGAGGAGAAATTTTCAACAGTTTCTCACAGGTAAGGCTCACCATTGGCAGGACTTTGTAGCACAGCTTCTTTTTTGTGTAAGGGCTTTTTTAAATTGTGTGTTGTTGTTTTTTGCACAGCCCCCCTTCCCATTTTACATCCACCAGAATGCAGTTGTGAGGGGGGCAGTGTTATGTCTAGTTCCAGGGAAGAAGTGGAGCTAGTGTTGTGTCTAAATCTGTCCACCAATTTCCTGGAAGTTTTCTTTATCCTATGAAAGGGCTTCTATTGTTCTGTCTCATTTTCAGGGTGTTTTATAATTTATTTTTGTGATTTTTTTTGAGTTTACCTAATCACTCAGTGGTGGTTCAGGGTGCAGTGTGTTTGTTTTCTTTCTATTACACATCTCTCCTCTCAGATTGCCTATGCTTCCTGAATTGAAAAAGCCCTTTGGGAAGAATTACCTCATGATATCTTCCCCTGGGCTTTAATTAAAGTCTGAGAAGCCAAGGAAGCCTCAGGCTGCAGGAGAGTGAAAAACAGGTTATCTCCAGGCACCTCCTAAATAAGTTGAACACAAAACCCCCAAACCCAACCCATGAGAATTTCTCCAAAATTTTCTTCACTATTGAATTTCTTTTTGGAAACAGTATCTTCTCTATCAAATTGGAGGAGAGAGGCGGGAGAAATTTTCAGCACAGCACTGATAAAAAATGATGCGTTTACAACCAGGTGACCCAACCCTCAAATTATTCTATCAGTGAAAGTTCTGAACTAAAAATGGTTCCTGCCACTGAAGAAAAAAGAAGATTGTTTCATGAGCCACTTCATTTTCACACGGGCTTTTAATATACAGGATACATATGAGTCACTGGTGCTTTTCACATCTGAATGAAGTCAATGGCAGAGTCACACTAATGTTAACAGAGATGAACTGCACACGTCCATTCCACTTCTGTATGCATTCATGGGAGGATTCAGAGATATTTGAGAGCCAACAGAAGAGCTTCTGTAGTGGTAACCTGCCCACACTTGCTGCATCTTTAATATCCATTCCTGGACAAACAGGACCTAATCCTGGCTCAGGTCTCATTCCAGAAGATGACATCATAATCTTATTATCAACAAGCTTTCAAAAATCATGCATCACGGCTTTATTATACTACAGACTGGTACTATGTATACTTAGTATGTATTACAAAATGCTGGCTGTAAACTTCAAATCTCTAAACAGCTTGGGTCCAATGTCAATATAGGACCACCAGCTTCTGTATAAATATGCCTGCCCATTGAGATCCTTGGAAGGCCCTCTAAATCAGAGCTGATGTAGCATAGTGACTAAGAGCATCATCATACAGGG
The DNA here is from genome assembly GCF_023053635.1 of Elgaria multicarinata webbii. Taxonomy (NCBI): domain Eukaryota; kingdom Metazoa; phylum Chordata; class Lepidosauria; order Squamata; family Anguidae; genus Elgaria; species Elgaria multicarinata. Next base: position 69,848,729 of record NC_086175.1, read on the forward strand.
GGAAATCATGTTTGTTTACTGTGGCTTTTCCACCCGCACATTTGTCCCTCATTACTTCCTCTTTTGAAAGAGGAAGTAAACAACGTGCATGTGGCCCACTGAAGTGGGCTGTTTTGATCCCGCTGCTTCTCCTGCACATAGCAGGAGATAGTGGCAATTGCTTTGTGATATTTCTATTTTCTTCATAAGTATGAAAAGAAAAAACATAGCGTTTTGGAAACATAGCATCAGCAGCCCACATAAAGAACAGAATTGCGTCAGAAAATGTATTTACCTTGGTAAACCAGTTGCAATGCAGAAGAGGTCCATAATATCTCTCGAGTTACAGTACTTACTGAAGGCCACCTTCCAAAGGAAATAAAAACAGTGAAGACAAAACAAGACCTTCTAATGGCAGTTTTAATCTACATCCTGTAGATGTGGCATTAATTTACACAACCATTTTAGCACTTAAATACATCTGATTTTGAATATCATCTGGTTCCCAGTCTTTAATCTTTCAAGCCCTTTAAGTCATTTTATCGTATTTTCTGTTTGTGAAGCGAACAAATAATAAAAGGGATATTTAGGAACCTAAGACAATCTATTAATAAAAATCAGATTAACAAGAGAGTAACGGCTAGCATAATTTGCATGTATGTGCTGTATATGCACACACTCACAAACTGAACATAACAAATTAGCAGGGCCCCCAAAGGCAATTTGCATAATATTTGACCATATATTTTACCTCTGAAACACAGAGGAGGGGAATCTCAGACCTGAGGTCCAAATTCAGCTTCCTAGGGTCCCAATCCAGCCCTCTGGGGGTCCCCAGGCAGCCTTTCCCAGACCCCATCCCTTTTGCCCAATCAGTGATCATTTGGTGGTCTCCCGACTTTTCTGCATTCCCCCAACCCCATTCGAAAAGGATGAAATGCCTCTCCTAAGGCTTACTTACTGGTAGCAAGAGCTTTCAGCTACAACATACTTTCAGTTACAATATACTAGTATTTTAGCCCCACCCCTTCTGCCTTTGGCTCCACCCCAAAATATGGCCTTCTGAGAGCTTCTCCAAAATGAAATTTGGCATTCAGGCTGAAAGACGTCCCCCACCCCTGCTACAATAGATTAAATAAGACAAAATGGAACTCCTCAAAGTGGCACCCGGTCGAGCCGTATGTGGAGGAAGAGATTAGTACCAGAGATATTGGGGTACTGCACTGTTCATTCCTCTCAGCTCCCACCCCCCAACAAATTTCAAGCATACATCTATGTGAAACCACGTGGAGGGGGAAAATACATTGAAAGAGTAAATAGGTGATTTTCAACAGGAGAGGAGAAGAGGGGGAGGGGGAAGCTGCTACACTGAATAAAGGTAGGCAATGTGGCATCTGTGGGCACTTTTCTTGACACCTGCTGAGGTGGCTCTACTGCTCCCACATATTTTAAAATATCACAGATTCTTCCTGTATTTGCATTACACAGCCACTAGATGACACTACAGTATAGCAAAACTCTGCAAATACACCAGGGCTTCATGCCACCATTCACAGAAATAACAGACTATTCTTATTAGGAAACACATACACACACACACACACACACACACACACACACACACACACACACACACACACTATAATGGTTCCAAAGCATGGGTGATGATACCTGCAAGGTGTAAAGCACCTGCAAGCTACCGTGAGTGGGGGAATCACTAGAGCACAATAAATGCCTTGTGAAAGGCTCTAGGTTACAGGTAAAGCTGTTCTCCCTTTCCTTCTGTAAAGTAAGAAAAAAGACATAAAAAGCAGTGGAAAAATGTGGGAGAGTTTCCAGTGGAAGATGACAACACCTAGACTCTCAGTAAAATTCTGTAAATGAGGCAGAGTAACAGCACTATAAAAGCTTCATCTCAAAGGAGCTCGTGGCTCATTTTTACAGTGTCTAATGTAAGAATATAATTTTGTACATAAGGGCTTCGTTTTTCATTCATTTATTATCACCTTTCATAAAGTCCTATCTTTATAGGATATATCTTTCTGGGTGATCCCTGCCCCCCCTTCCACAATAAAGACAAATTTTGGACAAAGGGTGGTTGTTCTGGAATTCCTACCTAGCTACAATGACTGTTTGTTGTTTAAATTAATGAGATTCAGAGCTGCCTGAAATCTTAGCAGAAGAAAAGATCACAGCAAAAGGAAGCGTCGGAGCAAAAGGACAGGCTTACAGAATGTTACCAATCTGCTAATGGGTGATGAATGCAATCAATGGAGATGTAATGTTATTGCTGTTGAACTTAGAATGAACTTCAAAAATGTGCCGGGCCATTGAGCCTTGAAATTAATTATCATTGAACAGAATGAATGCAAGATAAGTGAGATATGGCAATATAATTGGAGCAAATGGAAGTCAGATAGTTATCCTGGTTAATTAAAACCAAAACTGGGAGACACCATAAATTTAGCAGATGCTCCTCTTTATCCAAGCAATAAGAGGTGATGGCTAAGCAAAACCAAGGCACATAATAAATATATTACTTTATTGTCATACAGATGTTGATGCTACCTTACAGTTTAATAAAAGTTTGTTAGTCTTCTCTGACTCTGGCGTTTTGCAAATGGCCTAGGTAAACACCATAAAACACTCACTCTGATTTGGTTAGTATCTCAGGGTATAAACTGTGGGATTAGTATTTTAAAGATTGATGATGATGATGATGATCTAAAGCATCTTTTCTATTCCAAAAAGAAAGGAACCACCTGAAAAGCGTTTCTCTTTGCTCTGCTCTTTTCAGCACATGTCTGCCCCCAAAGTAGAATATGGTGCTACACAAAGAACTACTTTTCAGAGGGAGCATCTACACCATAGAAGCCCTATTCAGGCATTTCGTATATGGCTTTAATGAACATACAAGGAGGCAAAGTGAGGGTGAGCACTGTATCTCCACCACTGTCCCCACAGACATTCTCATCCCTTCCATGCATTGAGAGCACCTGTCTCCAGCAGGGAGCCCTTTATATCCATTGAGGCTTCCTGCAGGATTTAGAACCCTGATTTTCCCAGATAGCAAAATCTCGTGAGAAGCCCCAACAGACAGAGAGGGGCTCCCTGCTGCAGACCTTCATCTTCAGCAGATGGAGGGTGAGGCGAAAAGTGGCACAGGGAAAGAGGAGCTAGCGTGCTTGTCCCTGCTCTCCCTTCTTGTGTGTTAATTAAACTGGGCATATGGAACACCTGAATAGGGTTAGACTAAGGGCCAAACTAAACGTTGGTCTAGTCATGCATAATCTAGCTATGCAATATTGGGACGGAGGTTAAACCATTTCCCCAGCCATTCCCTCCCCATATTTCACACACATGGGGAGGGGGGAATGGTTAACAGAAGGGGGAAGCTTCCATTGATTCCATTGGAGACCCCCTTTTTAAAATTATCCAAATGGAGGGCTGGAATTTGGTGTGTGTGTGGGAGAGTGCTATCATGCATGCTTTCCTCTTCAACATCCAACCTACACTCCCATGGGTATAGCACAAGGAGACTATTCTTGCTCTTTGCCACACAAATTGTTAGAAGGTTGTCTGGTGTATTCTCAAAGTCACATCACCTGAGAGAGAGAGACCCTTCAATAGTTGTCCAACACACTGAGCTACAGTCTCATCCTCTAATGCTGGCTTTCCAAAAACTACCCAAAGTAACCAAGCTTGCCTATATGACTGTAACTTATAATTTAACAATTTTATTTGAGAGTCAGCTGGACTACATCATTGTAGTTGGCCAGAGAGCAATCCTCTAACTGGATCCATGTATTCATATATTCATACTGTATTTACACATAGTATTAGTTGTAATCTGCACATATGCTTCTATGTATGCTCATGTCCATTGTAATGCATCTAAGTACTGTGGTTTGTGGTTTGAAATGAATCCTTTCAAATTTATGGGCTAATAGCATAAAGAGGATTTTACCTCACTATGGGGTCAAGTCGAAGGTTAGCCTAAAATTCATTTAATGAGCTCTCTCCATAAACCACATTCCTTGGAAGATGAAGGTTGAAATTCACCTGATTGTATTGTTATGTGTGGAGAAAAATAATCTCCTGCATTACCCCTAACTGAACTCTGACTAAATAAAATAGAATCTGTCTCCCCCTCTACCAAGCACCAGATAGAATTCCATCACTGATAAATGAAATGGATAACATCTATAGATCAAGCTGTTGTGTTAGAATTTGAAGTGCCCTTTTAGACACCAGTTCTTCTTCCAGGTTCTTCAATAATATGAGAGCTCTTTAGAGAATAATCCTGGGACAAAATCAGGCTCTTACGTGTGTTTTCACTGCAGCAGTTTTGGAGGGCGGGGGAAAGTCTGTTTAGAAAGTGTTATGTGAAGGACCTCCAAATGGTATGGCATTTTGGATATGGAAGCATGGAATCCCGAGTTTAAAACAGGTCTATGATAAGTTATTTTAAAACTTCAAAGTTGTTAATAGAATTCAGATACCCCTTTATCAGATAAGGAACTGATAATCCCAGAGATATTACCTTCAATGCAAATACCAAAGGCTAGAGTGAATGGTGATATGTTAATTTTGGAAGCTTTGTACACCTTGGTCAAAAAGTGCCAATTATATGCATCACACAATTATTCATTTTCTGAAATTGGAAGGGATCCAAAAGTTTTGGTCCAGCTGCCAGCAGAGCCAATGGTGAGGGATAATGGGAGGTGCAGGTAATCTTGTGACCACAGGGTCACAAGATGGCAACCTTTGGGTTAAAGGAAGACGTGAAATGGCTTCCTCTCTCTGTGACTGTCCAAAGCTTGTTCAGTGGGCCAAGTACAAGTTTAGAGGAGGGGGTGATCCAATGCCCAGCTCCCAGCACATGATACCTAGATGCAATTCTGGAAGGTGTGGCATAAGAGTGTACATGAACCTGCAGTCCAGTCTAATGAGACGCTGACCAGTAAGGAAGCAGCAGTTTCTGACATAATCAAAGGAGCTGGCAGCCCAGGCCAATCAAGCAGGTGGCTGGACACCCCTGAGAATCTGCCTCACCAACTGCTTAGGACCTCATGTTCACCCACTACCTATTACTTGAGATGCCAGAAGTCTCATCAAGAAATCACAGAGCATCAAGGGAGTCTGTTCCAGGGCAGACTCCCGGAGGACTCCCTCTGCACCAAGGAAGGATGGAGCTCGAGCCAGATATTAAGGCTTATACCAATAAAAACAAGGTTTTGTTCAGCTCTGGCAGTGGTTGGAGCAAGTGTGCTGCTCTGGAGCTCTCCATGGTTCTGCAGATCAAGGCCAGCAATTTCTTTATCATGAAACATTCTCCCTTCAGCCCCCTGGAGCAGCCTTCCCCAAGCTAACATCCTCCAGATGCGTTGGGCTACAACTCTCCTATTTCCCCCTCCAGCTGCCCTACAGCCAGGGAGGATGTTGGCTCTGATGTCAGTGCGGCACTGAATCCGTTCCAGATTTCAGCCAGAACTCTAAAGGAGCGATCCAAGGTTCTGACTGCTTCTGGCTGAAACCTGGAGCAGGTTGATTGTCCCACTGACATCAGAGCCAACAGCCATCCAGCTGCTTTTTCCTTTGCCTGCTACTTTCCGTCTATCTGTGTAGCTCCAGCTTGCCTCCAGTGGGCTTCCTTTTGCTACTCCTATCTGATGAGCATGGTTTGACTAAGGCAGGAAGAAAAGAAGTATTAAAGGCATATGGTCATGTAGTCAAAGGTCCTGAGGAGCTTTCCAGGTTGTTATTTTGCTTTTCTTCACCTGAGAAATGCACAGTCTTGTGGGGAATCCGGATGACACACACACTCCGCCCAAGATAACACTTCTATCACAGAGAAATTGCATTTCCCGTCAATTTTGATGTTGCTGGGAAAATGCAATTTCCCCACCTGTAGCCACAGCAATTGTACTAATTAGTGCTCATATTTATGTAGTGAAAAATTATGCCAACCAGCCAATAAAACGTGAGCCAACTGGACCACCATAGGAAGGGCATTCCACAGACAGGTGAAAAGGCTTTGTTTTGCATCCTCGCCAACTGGCCCAATGATGGGATGTGGGACCGGGCCTCTGATAATGATGACAGTGGATGGGAAGGATCATATGGGAAAGGTGAACCTTTTAAGTAATCCTTGTACCAAACTGTGTGTGTAGGGCTTTAAAAGGAACTAACCAGAACTTATTGCACTTGGAAATGGACTGGAAACCAGTGAAACTCAGTGTAAAGCCAGAGATCACCAGTGTAGTTCAGAGGCACATGGAATTCACTACCACAAGATGTAGCAATGGCTTTAACAGAGGGTTAGACAAAGTCATGGATAATAAGGCTATCAATAGCTACTAGTTCTGTTTGCTATATATTCCTTACGGCTATATAGTACCTCCAGTACTGAAGTCAGTATGCCTATGTATACCAGTTGCTGGGAAACAAAGGCAGGAGGGTCCTCTTGCACTCAAGTTCTATTTGGTGGTTTCCCACAGCCAGCTGGTTGGCCACTGTATGAATAGAATGCTGAACTAAGCAAGCCTTTGGGCTGATCCAGCGTGGCTCTTTTTCCGCAGAATGGAAACCCGTCAAAAGTCTAGTCATAGTTTTGCTCCAGCTGAAGTTTCCAAATGCTTTTCAAAATATGAATAATCATACTTGCACCAGTGCCATGTGTATGGAATGCATGACATCATAACAAATGCTTGAGAACCACTCATGCATGCTGCATCCTTCATAGGGATCTCAAAAGTCCCTTCAACGCCCCCCCCATCTCCCCCATTTTAAATGGCAAGGCATTTGATTGTCATTTTTGCTGTGATCTCCTGCCAATGACAGGAAGCTTTGCACCCCTGCTCTTCTCACTCCAAACCCCACAACAAAAGCAAGGGCAATCCCAACCACTACCATTACACAGCAAGGGGATGTGGGGATATAAGCCCACTGGTGTTAGAGAGGCCCATGCGTTTTATTTATAAGCACTGAAGTTGCATTTGGAAGGCCCCTTACCACGTAATCCTAGGCACATCTCCTCAGAAGAATTTATTTATTTATTTATTACATTTTTATACCACCCAATAGCCGAAGCTCTCTGGGTGGTTCACAAAAGTAAGTACCATTGAGCTGTTCGGGCTTTCTCCCAGTTAAGTGTGTATACAGGATTGCTGCTTTAGGATGACATAGTTGCAGACTGTATTAAGGCAGCACAGGACAGAAGATTATCCTAAACTGGACCACAAGGCTAATTTAATATCCAGAGGAAAGAGGCAATTGACAACCTGCAATTCTCAATCTCCATACAGGACAAAAGTACTTGAGTGACAAAATGACTTGGAATATAAACCTCAAAAATTAAACTAACTGGAGGTTTTCAGTCACATTTAGACCACCTATTTTCCATTGTTTTTTATAAAGGGCAGATTATGAACTGGGAAACAAGCATTTGTACAAACAAGTCTCTGTCATTTTTCTCATTTAGTTCTCTCCTTTCTTAAAATCTATGCATTGCTGAGGCCAGCCATAGTAAAATCATATTGAAAGTTAAGATAGAAGTTTATGCTCTATCACTCACACACACACACACACACACGGCACATTGAAAAGAGTTGTAGGCACCAAGGGCAAGCATTATTGGAAAGTAATGCAGTATAATTTTAGAACACTTTTCTACGCCAAAACTGAAAGCTTCCTACCATTCTTAGCCTGGATCTGTAAAAGTAAGTAACGTTTGCATTTACATTATGATCTGCTCACACAAAACCTGTCACAGAACCCCCCAAGTCCTGTGTAACTTTGTATTCCCACCTAGAGTAGCACACACAGTAATTGCACAAGATAATTCGTGAGAATTCACACACCCATTCCAAATCTCTGCTACCTTGAGACCGTTAGCTCGCTCTCAGAGTTCTCTTGCTGTTTAGTGTAGGCATTTGACAAAAACAAAAAAAGCCACCCAAAGATTGTGCAGCAATGAAACTATTCCCATTTCAAGACTGCTTCACAAAAGGCAGCAATATTTGTAGCTGAACGAAGACACAATTACAGCTCACGATATAGAAAAGAAAACGGGGGGAAAGGAGAAGCTGGACAGCCAATCCGGTTGAATGCAAATGTGATCCAACAAAGACGGTAGCTGCAAATATACAAGGAGTGAAAGAGTACCTTCTGAATTCTTCCATCAATATTCAAATAAACACACTTGGGTCGGTACGTTGATGAGCTGGATCCCATCTTTCTGGAGACTTGCTACAGCCAGACTTTTGTCTTAGTTTCAGGAGATTATTAACTCTACAGCAGGAATAAGGTCCAGCCAACCTAAGCCGTGCCTGGTGCATTAGTGCCCTTGCGCTTCTCCATTCTATAGTCTCAGGCTCCAGCAGTCCCTCCTCTGACATGCATGCATTTCCCTGAGCTTCACTGCCACCTCCTTTCCGTTTCCTTTTCTTTCATTCATTCATTCCTGTAACTCCAGCAGCCACGGACGGGAAAGAGCCAAGCCCCAAATCTTGTCTCCAAGTGCCCTCTTGATTCCCATAGCAACTCTGGTCGGCTTCAGAGCACAGAGCCTCCGGGCAATCAGTGTGCAATGCTGCACTGCAAAGTAGGGCTTGATTAGCTGCTTTTGACACAGCAGACAAAATGCCACTTAGCGCCCGGGAAATTATCCACAGTCGGCATCGATAATTTTTATTGTAAAAATTCAACGTCCATCGTTTGAGCAACCTGTCTACACATTTTTTTCGAACGACGATCTCCCAGCTGCATGAGTTGTTGAATTGACTTTGTCTTTATTCCCTCAAAGGGCAGGGCATAGCAGGAGCTGAATTTACCTTCATTCAAATTAAAGCAGTTTCTTTTAAGCACACTTCTGCTTTAATGGTACAAAACAAAAACAAAAACAGGAAGAAAAGGTTGCAGTTCTAAAATAGACATCCACAGACTTCAAGAAAATGCTTTAAGAAAACAGAATTTCTCGCTTGTGGCTGTAGATCTGGGTCCTAAAAGCATTTTAGTTACTGGGGGGGAGGGGGAAATGAATGACATTCTGATATCCAAGCCTTAAACATCTAGGTTGGAAAAAACTGAATAGCATGATGCATGCAAATTTCTGTTTAATGTTGTTAATGGTCTACATCAGTGGTCTTCAACTGGTCCAGACCTGAGACTTACCTCAGACTCCCAAACTGCAATATGGGACCCATTTTCACAATTTCTCCATGCCCAACATGGCGGCAACAACTTTGTTGCAAACCATCTCGACTGATCTTAGCTGGACCCAGTAGTTGAAGACCACTGGTCTACATTACAGGGTCTAACTCTATGGCAAGTCTGTGGAACCTCCTTCAGCTGAGGGCCAAATTACATTTCGAAGAAGCTCTTGGGATCTGGATTCAAGTGGTGGGTGGGGGCAAAAGCAAAAGGGTCATGACCAAAATACAAAAACACCGGCATATTTCATCTTAAACCTCCTACTGCCTGTATCTAAGCATTTCAATTTCTTAGAATGGGGAAAAAAGTCCCAAAGGCAGGGAACGACCGAATGATCAGGGGTTAGGAAAGGGGTTGGAGCAGGAGGACGTGGCATGGTCCCCTGGGGAAGCGTGTTGGTCTGGATTTGGATCCCAGGAAGGCCAGATTTGGCCCAATGGCCTGAGGCTTCCCACCTCTGCTCTATGGGGTATAGGGTGCTTAGCTATATGGCAAACTGTGTGTTTGTTTCCCTGACTTCTCATCAGCAGAGTTTGATGGCTCTGATGTTAGTGGGACAGTCAGAACTCTAAAGGAGGCACCTTGGATATCTCCTTTAGAGTTCTGACTGAAACCCAGAGGGGATTCACTGCCCCACTGACATTGGAGCACTGGCCTCCACTGCTTCTAATCAGTGTTTTGAGAAAAAGACTTGTGGGAATATGTGAATGTACTATTTCCTCCTAACTCAAAGTCTGGTTGATCGGTAGTGGGCAATTCCTATAATTTTCAATTAGTAGCTTATTAACACTGAATCTTCGGGGCAGTTGCTGCATTCAGGTTCTGATCCTGTAAAACTTGTTATAAGAGCTTGCTGTCATAATCACTGATTCCCCTTGGATTTGTGAACATAAACAAATCGTACACTTGATTAGAATGACAAAATCTGAAAAAAGATGTCCTGTATAATGAAGACCTCTCTTTTTTCTCTTCTGTTCCTCCCCCTCTGCCTCTTCAGTGGGTGGTCAACAACACCAACTCCCAAGTCAGGTACTGTATGTGAAATCCACTGAGTTCCCACAATCTAACCAAGTTCCTCCAATACTTCCTCATTTGCTGGTGTTTCAGGATAGCATAGAGGTGTCTATTCAACACCGTGTTGGCAGGTGGTTCCCTCAAAATCCTGCCGCATCACTGCTGCGAGGTGAAAATGAAAAAAAGACAGACGGCAGGAGGGAGTGTGGGTTATCTGGCCAGGAAAAACCGCTTGTCGCACCTGCCCCTGTCCTATGTTCCCTGCTTACCCAGAGCTATGCCCACTTGTGGATAACCCAAACCAAAGCCACCAGACACAAAAGCAATATTGGAACCTCAGAGCAAATTGAAACATTGCAGTAAATCGCCACTTTGAAAACCTAGTTTCAGGGGCAGGGGAAAGCCTGATGTGGCTGTGAGTTGGCAGCTGCATCGTATAAACAATGCAGCATGACTGCACAGAGTGTACAGGCAGCCCCCAGAACACCACCTTCCTGCTAAAGGAAGGCAACATGTATGATGGGGGCAGCAGTTGCAGGCAACCAGCATAGCTGTGGAGGACAGGGATCTTGCCACTTCCACTGCTTCCTCTCCCACTGCTTTTAAACCCAGTTCTGACTTGGGTTTCTCAGCTTTGAATGCATGCAGGATCCACACACCCTGTCAGCCTGAAACTGTAGGGGGCTGCAGCCCTGAGGGCTTTAGAGGCAGATAGTTTGCACCAAAAACTACAGTGTGTCTCTGTGTGTACATTCATGTGCATATGTGTAACACATTTACACAATTCACACAATGAACAACACAGCAAATCACCCACATAACCACAGGGGGAGAAGGACATCCTTAAAAATGATAACCACCCAAACATTAATTGTTCATCTTACACAAAAAACCCTGAACTTAGGTAACTTAGGTATGGGTATCTCTACCTTGAATGTAAACTTGAAGTACATGTTCCAAAGCAATAGAGAAATCACAGCATCTCCCCTCTTAAAAAACAAGCAAGCAAACAAACAAACAAACAAAAAACCCCTCAAACTTCAAACATGCCTAGCATAGAAAGCCCTGCACATTTCTGCCAGTCTGCAATTTGACAGGCTTCATCCCCTTAGAAGGAGCTACTATGCTTGCCCATTTCATTCAGTTTTCCAAAAGTGTGTTTCTAGATTTTCCCATTCTGATCAATGGGAATATCATCCAAGGTGTTGGGAAATGAAGTGAGGCAAAGTATGAGGTCAGGCTGAGTCTCCGAGCTCAGGCAATGTTCTAACCAAGTCAAAGCATTTTTTTTTTTGCACATTTGTCTATATTAGGGATGGGGAGGAATTTGTTGAATTAAATGCTGAAGTGGACTCACCCAATTCACACCTCCCAGACAAATGTGCAGATCAGACATCATACTTGCTTACAGCTTCTCAAATAAATTTTATCTTAAAAGTACATATATACTACAATAGGTGTCGAGACCAATATTCCAAAATCTCCAGGCCTGTTATGTGATTTTAAAAACCCCACTAGTGATGCTGGTGAAGTTTGCTGAGCTTGGGTTCAGATATGAGTTTGGGGAGCTCATAATTCTTATTTCAAAGATGATGCAAGCTTCTTCTCCATCTCAGATTAAAATGTGGGCCAGAGACAAATTCCTGATTGATTCCCCACTGGGCTACCTCAACCTAGGACCCTCCAGTTGTGTTGGAGAACAACTCCCATGGTCTCCAGTCAACATGATGACTGGGAATGATGGGAGGTAGAGTATAACACAAATGGAGGGCGTCAGGTTGGTGAAGGTCATCCTAACCAATTAACTGAACTGCAGTTTCTGGATCATGCACTAGCAGAGTGGATGTTTTGCAGATCTGGGAGACTTTTCAAGTCAGATTTTACTTTTTAGCAAATAGCTTGTTTTATTTCTGGGATAAGTCACCCATCTCTAAAAACAAACAAACAACAACCACCCACAAACAGCTTCAAAACATCAGATTATTTTCTCCAGAAATAGACGTTCCTCTTTGCGTTGCTGACTGACCCCAATCTTATTATGTTCCCCAAGGGTATTTGGCTCTCTCTGAGATGTTCTATATATATATTTTTCTTCACTGAACATCCGTATGTCAGCTGTGAAATTCATTATAGTGCTGTTGCATGCTTCTCTTCCAGATTATGATTTATTGCATTTTCGCTTCTTAAAACACCATGCTTCAGGAGTGTTTCAAGTGAAGTCAACTGGAGTCTTTGGCAGAGAATATGACATGTTAAGCTCACTGCGTTATTTGAGTCTATAAGGAGCAGCAGGCTCCAGGAACAAGCCAAACACCAAAAAGAACAGAAATGCTTACTTCAGAAAGATGAAGGACCTGGCATCCTTTGAGCACATGACTCCAGGAAGCCCTGTATCATAGCACAGACCAGCCCTTTGTCAAACCCATTTCCCCCCTGCATGGATGGTGTCTTTGTCTCTCGTTTAGCTTCTTCTATTCCCTCACATTTTTCTTTCCCCCCAATTTCATTTTCCTATTATACTTTTTTCTCCTGTATTTCTTTTGCCAATTTCCCCTCAGGGCCTTGTCTTACTACTGGTATGTCAGCTTTTCCTAAAGCCTTTGGTTTGTTTGCCTTTATTTTCTTTGTTCCTTTGGCTTAAACTAAACTCCCACAAACTAGAGACACTTTGCTCACTCCTTCCATTTAAGAAAGGATAGTTGAGTGTTTAGCTACAGCTAAATATAAGCCTTGATGTTTTAGAATGCAGCAACAATCAGGACTAAGATGACCAATTTGGTGTCCAGTCTTTACTTAATGTAAAGCATTCTGACTCGAAAAGGCCTCTTATCAAATCTGTTTTTGTTCCTTATTTCTTTATATAAAATGTTAAATGTAATCTATAGTCTGATCAATAACACCTTCTGTGACCAATCTACATGGAAATGAGATGAGAAGCACCCTCTGGCTATATCCGAATTTTCATGTAATCACTTTGGTCCATCAGGGGCACATGAAGCAAGAAAAATGGAGTATACATTACCTAAAAACCATTTTCACGGGTCACATAGTACTAGAAACCCCCATACATTGGTTTTGAGCAGAGGGTGGGGGAGTTGAACTGAATGTCATCAGCATCTTAGGTGACTGGAGACAGCATCATCTGTCACAAATAAGCCTAATGTGCTCTTGCTCAGCACTAAATCTGCCGTGTTGATAGGGTCCGAGTAGCAATCATGACTGCCATCTTTACTGGTAGTGTTACCAATCTTCAGCCTCATCTTTCACTGAAGAGCTTCATCAGGCCATCACTCCTAATTATTTCCCCCTGCCTCCCAGGATAAACATCATAGCAAGTGGAAAACCAACTTGGTTCCATACAGCAACCACAGAGGGAACAGCTGCAGAGAGCTTGCTTCCCCCCCTCCTTCCTCCCAATAATTTTTCCTTTTGTGTTGTGTCTTTTAGATTATAAGCCTGAGAGCAGTGTGAGGTCTGGCTTCCTCACAACATCAGTAACCAAACCTGTGTTAAAGAAACAGCAGACTCCTTTAACAGCAGGACACAAACCCAGACACCTCACCAGAGTCCACGGATCTGAGTCCTTCATGAACCCAAATTCAAATAAACCCAGATAATCCAAACAAGGGGCATGTCTTCCCTGCCTTATCCCAGGGATCATCCCTGTGCATCCACATGACACGCAGGGGATCCCGGGGGCAGGGAAGAAAGATCCCTCCATTTCCCCAGGATAACCGGGACAGCTTTTAGCTCTATTTCCCCTGTGGTCTTGGGATCGTCCCGAGACTGCAGGAGGTGTGGGTGGCTGTCCCAGTTTCGTCCTGGCTCCTCGCGATTAAATGCAAGGAGTTGGGAACTGGGCATGGGGCACGGAGCTCTTCAGGCACTCTGTGCCCATCGGGGGTGGGTGGGGTGAGTGGAGCGGGAGTGGGTGTTTCCCCCCTACCTTTGGCAGAGAAGCACCCATGCGCTCCTCTCCTGTGTTTTTTTTAAAAATGGCGTCTGTGCCATCCTTCTGGGACGTCACGTGGCCATCTGGACACCCAGGGAGGATTGCAGAAGCTGGTAAGTCTGCAATCCTCCCTCTACACCCTTGTGGTGTAGACATGCCCAAGGTCTTACAGTCCAGTGTTATAATCCTAGACAGGGTCCCAAAGCACAGTATTCAAGGCAGGCATAACTTCAGGGTTCAAGTTTAGTCCCAGTGAAAGGGTGTCCAGGATCAACAACCTTGTACCCACAAGCCTCTTTTGCCTGTGTGCCAGCTTTTTTGCAGGGCAACTGGAGTTCTTCACTTGCTAATCCAGCCTTATAGGAAACACTTAGCCTGGACTTGAGAACTCCACTTGACTGGTTCTTTTTCCTCTCGTTTTCAGTCACTGGCATTGCCTGGAAGACAACCTTGGGCATGACCCTTCTTCGGCTGAGTCTGTCTCCTGCTCCTCAGGCTAGGGCAACTCAGGCACTTTTTCCTCAACCTAGCTCTGGCTGTAGCTGGGAAGGAATAGCTGCCGCTTCATGAATACAATCTACTGTGAAACCAGGCAGAGATGAATTCACAGCACCTTGATGACAATCCAAACCTTGACTAGGCCCTAAATCGGATTCTCCTATGTCTGAATCAGACTCTTCCTCTGAGGCCTCAGCATCAAGGGAAGACATGACAGGTAGGGACTATCTTATTGTTAATCTTTGGCTAGAGAGCAGGGTATAAAATGCTGGAAAAACTACAATGATGATGACGACGACTGCTTCTTATTTATCTGTGGACCAGATTGGACACTTCCTTTCTGCCAATCTGGCCAAGCATGTGGCCTGCCTTCCATCTTCCTGTCCCACCTCCACACGTCCATGCTATATGATTTGTTGTCATTACTAATTTTATGTAAAACTGGGCATGACATAGGATAGCCACTTTTTAATTTCAAAAATAATGGGTCCTTGGGCAGGGAAAGGAAAAATCTGATGAGTCAGGCAGAGGCTGGATAAATTTGCCATGGCTCTGGTGGAGTCAAGAAAAAATCTGGAAGGTAGCGAGAAGAAATCAGAGCAGAATATACCAGGTTATAGAATCTAGAGTTGACAGGCTTTTCAGACCCTTGATACTGATTACCATAGTTTCATTAGTTGGACCAAAATACTGGCTGGCTGGCTGGCCACACCAGACGGGCAACTGGGTACTGTTGTGTTCTACATCTGCCCATGATAATATGCTGCCATGTTCCTTGTAGTTAAATTGAATCAAGATTATTTGGATACGACCCCAGAGTGCTCTTTATGCAACATAGATCAGATGTATTTGAGGGGAAAAAATAGACATCCTGACCAGCTCTGGGAACACGGTCAGGATTTTGGCATACTAGCTTCAAGTTTCTGGGAAATCCCAGCTATAAAGATTGTCTGGACTTATTTTATGAAAGTAGTGGAAGACTTAACAGACAATTGGAACTTTCTACAGGCTGCTGGCAGGCAAAATCCTAAGTGAACCATGTCGAAAGGCTGCTGGATCACTCACAGATGACAGCCAAGAAATGGAGGAACTAAAGTTCCTCTATTAACCAAACGTTGATTCACCCTGTTTGGTAGAAAACTTAGAACTGATGGTGACAATTTTCAGCCTCAAAATAGGAGACGGTTAAGCACACAGTTCTTTTTAAAGAAAATTATGTATTTTCTTCTGTGCTCCAGGAAAATGAGGCAATTTCATATCAAAGTGTACGGTAACATTTCAGAATCACATTATGTATTTCTACATGGTCTCCAACCATTTTGACAGTACATCTCTGTGCTCTTTTAAAACCTAAAGGAGGAAGCTATAACATTAATAAATAGCATCTATCTAATTAAACTTCATTGACATGCAATATTAACCTGAGGAAAGTACTACTCTGGAAAGTAATGTGGGGATAGCAACTGAGCTCCCAACCCACATATTGGAAAGTCAGAAAAAGGAAAGATGTAAGTCAGTAGCCTGATTCACACATAACACAAAGTTACAGTGTGGTTTGTTGAAATCTAGCTTGTGGCTGTGTGTGAATCCATCCCCACAAACCATGGTTTCTTAATCAGCTACAAACCACAAATAAAAGCCATGTTTTTATTGGCTTTTGAAGCCTGGCTTATTTAAATCGTGGTTTGTTGTGATGTCTGAACCCAGAATTCTGGGTTGTTCCTGGGTTGTTTGCATTGCTGTCTGCCCTGGAACAGAAGTACCCCCCAAGAACAGCTTGAAAACAAAGCTGCTCTGAAAGCTGGCAAAAACAAATCAGAAAGATCCTGTTCAGATGGCATGCTAAGGTGCAGCGCCTAAGCATTTTGAGTTAAATATTATGTCATAGCATGTTGTGTGAACCATGACTTAGCATGGTGTCATGTGAACCATTCCTAACCATAGTGGCTACATAGCCACAGTTTAAACACTTACCATTTGCTGCAATGGTAGCCTAACCATGTCTTAGTGTGTTGTCTGAACAGACCCAGTTAGGGAAAACAAGCCACAGTTTGTTTGCTCATCTGCAAAGCAAAGCACTTCATGGATAATGCAACAAACAAGTACATAGACTCATAGAATAGCAGAGTTGGAAGGGGCCTACAAAGCCATCGAGTCCAACCCCCTGCTCAATGCAGGGATCCACCCTAAAGCATCCCTGACAGATGGTTGTCCAGCTGCCTTTTGAAGGCCTGTAGAGTGGGAGAGCCCACAACCTCCCTAGGTAACTAATTCCATTGTCGTACTGCTCTAACAGTCAGGAAGTTTTTCCTGATGTCCAGCTGGAATCTGGCTTCCTTTAACTTGAGCCCGTTATTCCGTGTCCTGCACTCTGGGAGGATTGAGAAGAGATCCTGGCCCTCCTCTGTGTGGCAACCTTTTAAGTATTTGAAGAGTGCTATCATGTCTCCCCTCAATCTTCTCTTCTCCAGCCTAAACATGCCCAGTTCTTTCAGTCTCTCTTCATAGGGCTTTGTTTCCAGACCCCTGATCATCCTGGTTTCCCTCCTCTGAACACACTCCAGCTTGTCTGCATCCTTCTTGAATTGTGGAGCCCAGAACTGGATGCAATACTCTAGATGAGGCCTAACCAGGGCCGAATAGAGAGGAACCAGTACCTCATGTGATTTGGAAGCTATACTTCTATTAATGCAGCCCAAAATAGCATTTGCCTTTCTTGCAGCCATATCGCACTGTTGGCTCATATTCAGCTTGCGACCTACAACAATTCCAAACCACGGTTAAATGTTATATGCAGATGCAGCCCCTAGCTTTAAATCACTTATACGGGAGCTGCTCAGCTTATGACAAAATTGACAATTCAGATAATAAGATTGAGGATCTGCTGGTGAGTGGTTCTTCTGACCAGATTGAAGAAGTACAACCAGGTACAACCAAGAGCCATAGCTCAGTGGTAGAGCATGCTGGAGGTCCTGGGTTCAATCCCCAGCATCTCCAGGTAGGGATAGGAAAGAATCCTGCCTAAAATACTGAAGAACTGCTGCCGGTCAGTGTCGACAATACTGGGCTAGATGGACCAATGGTCTGACTCCATATAACTGCAACAAAGAGGTGATAACCTTAACCTAACACAGTAGAAACGAAAACAAGGAAGTTAAGGAAACAGGTAAAAAATAAAATTTTATAATTTGTATAAAATATGTTAAAAATGACATACACAGAGCATTTCACAGCTAGACAGAAAATGCTCAATAAACTTGATCCATTTGGCCAGTCGCGTTTCGACCCTTGGTCTTCCTCAATGGCCAGTTTGCCAAGCTGATTAGTACCATGGGCTATTTTCTCCCGGGGCTGACTTAAAAGTTCCAATTATCGTGCTTGGGAGCAGTGGAATTTATCAACCAGCGCATACCCTATGAAGAATAGCATTTGAAGAATAGTAGACAGACTACGCAGAGAGACCATGGGAATAAATATGGCACAGTTCTGGGGTGCTGTGTCACTTGAATAGATTAAACTATTAACGTCAAGGCCTTGTGTTGTTTGTGGAGTCTATTACAAATTACCTTTAAAAAATCTAGGTTAACAACACCGAAGATGGAGAAAAGACAAACTGTTTAAGATGCAATGAAATGCTTGTAAATATCAGAAAAGGAAAAGGGGACTGAATATTTAAATTGTTATTTACATCTCTATACCACACCCCATAGCCAAAGCTTTCTAAAGGGATTTAAAGGGATTTTTTAACCAAGGATTTTGATTTAAAAATAGTTTTTTAAATCCATAAATTATCACCCCTCCATTTTAAAGAGGGATCCCATACACACATTAGGTATATTCTTTCATCTCCCAAATTTTGTCGGTGTTCGAAAGAACAGGCACACAATAGTATTTTTGAATGCAATGCTAAACCAGCCCATTGTATGCCTTTTGTTGTTACAACCGGATCCCACCCCCTTCTTTCTATGGAATTAGGGTAAACCAGTCACGTCTGGCTATGTGTATGTGAAAAGTGTATGATAGGGAGGGCACCTGTTCTGCAACCATAGTTTGAGTCATACTTTTGAACTTTCAGCCATGTTCTTTGTAGTTTGACAAAGGAAATAGCCCTGCTGAAGAAGAACAGGAGTTCTTCACTGGTGTCCGAGGAACAAGATTTAGATATAGCTATGTAGAACATTCCACCGCTGGGTTTATATAGCCATTCACTCATGAGCTCACTGAATAGATTGCAGATGATGCAATTATTGACATTGCACACACTATTTCAAACACCCTTATTATAGAGAGATATTCTTCGTGGGAGAGTTAACAGTTAAGTTATGCAGAAATTTGGTGGGCTACATGACTTACAGACCTTTTACATTTCTGCTACCTTGACTCTGCAGTTGAGGCCAAATGCAAACTTTTTCACACACCAGGTCTTAACACTAAAAAATCTGCTTAGTTTTAAGCATAAAACTAGTATGCCTCAGTATGGCTACTTATGAATTACCGAAGGACCATTAAGAACCCCTTTAGATTTATATAAAAAGGATAAATGTACTAAAACAATCACAGGGAGTACAGAGTATTCAAACTAAAGTCTACTTGTGTGGGGAAATTGATTGATATATACCGGTATGTCCAGGGATCAGATTGTTCTTTAGAGATATTGTTACTATAGAATATGAGGGAGGAGAACTATAGATTTGTTTAAACTGAAAAGTGAACTTAGAAGCAGTATAGGAGCAGTGTTGTAGTGGAAGGAAGAAAGGCTGCTTTTTAAGGCTTTTGCCATTTTCACACTCAAAGTCACTTTGCCGCCAGCAGCTTTCCCACCTGTTGGGCAAAGTATCCAGGGTCCCTGTATCCTTCTTCCTATAGGGAGAAATTTCCTTTAAAAGACCTCAGCCTACTGCAGCTGGGCTTCCATCTCCCCACTCCGCTTAGGGCCATCAACTGCCCTGTGAGAAGGATTCAAGGAGAGAGGATGATTGCTGAGGATAACACAGGACACCTGCTCATGATCCATCAGGATCCCCCCCCCCCCCGCAACCCTGTGCCACGGCCATCTTCCACAAACTGCCCTGAGGGAAGGATCCTAATGATTTATTTCAAAAAATGTGATTTTTATTATTTTTATATTACTTATAATCACCTTGGTAGGATTTGTATCCTGAACGTCAGCATATAAATCATTGTAAGAAATAAATAATAAATAAACAAATGAATAAATACTACTACTAAAATAGCAGCTTGGGAAGCCAGATTTCCAGGAGACAAATAGTGGGAAGTAGAAGAGTTTGAACAATCCCTCCCCACATCATTTCTCCACTCAAATTGGCAGCCTTAGTTTGCTGCTTTTAAGTAAAAGGGGGGAAAAGGCAACTGTTCATGTATCTCCAGTATAACAGCTAGTTTGGCCCTAAGCAAATGGATGCATAAATTTAGTCTGGTATATAAAAGCAATGATGATTTATTATTATTATTATTATTATTATTATTATTATTATTATTATTATTATTATTATTATTTATATAGCACCATCGATGTACATGGTGCTGTACAGATAACACAGTAAATAGCAAGACCCTGCCGCATAGGCTTACAATCTAATAAAGTTGTAGTAAACAATAAGAAGGGAAAGAGAATGCAAACAGGCACAGGGAAGTGTAAACAGGCACCGGGAAGGGTGAAGCTAACAGTATAGAGTCAGAACAAACTCAAAGTTTAAAAGCTATAGGGAAAAGAAAAGTTTTTAGCTGTGTTTTAAAAGCTGTGATTGAGTTGGTAGTTCTCAGGTGTTCTGGAAGAGCATTCCAGGCATGAGGGGCAGCAGAGGAAAATGGACGAAGCCGAGCAAGGGAAGTAGAGACCCTTGGGCAGGCAAGAAGCATGGCATCAGAGGAGCGAAGAGCACGAGCGGGGCAATAGTGTGAGATGAGAGAGGAGAGATAGGCAGGAGCTAGACCGTGAAGAGCTTTGAAGGTCAACAGGAGAAGTTTATATTGGATTCTGGAATGAATTGGGAGCCAATGAAGAGATTTCAGAAGCGGAGTGACATGGTCAGAGCGGCGGGCCAGGAAGATGATCTTAGCGGCAGAGTGGTGGACAGAGACCAGCGGACTGATGTGAGACGAGGGGAGGCCAGAGAGGAGGAGGTTGCAGTAGTCCAACCGAGAGATAACCAGTGCGTGAACGAGAGTCTTGGCAGAAGAGACAGACAAAAATGGTCGAATCCTGGCAATATTATACAGGAAGAAACGACAAGATTTAGCTACTGCCTCGATATGAGGAATAAAGGAGAGCGAGGAATCAAATATAAAGCCAAGGCTACGAGTTTCCTTGACCGGAGTAAGCGTGACATCGTTGACAGTAAGAGAGAATGAGAGGTGAGGAGAAGGTTTAGGAGGGAAAACAAGCAGTTCAGTTTTTGCCATGTTAAGCTTCAAGCGACGATGAAGCAGCCAAGCTGAGATATCTGAAAGACATGCCGAGATACGATCGTGAACATCAGGAGAAAGTTCCGGAGATGAGAGGTATAGTTGTGTGTCATCGGCATACAGGTGATATTGGAGGCCATGAGATTGAATAAGTTTACCCAAGGGCAGCATGTATAGAGAAAACAGCAGCGGGCCAAGCACCGAGCCTTGCGGAACCCCTACTGAAAGGGGAAAGGAGGAGGACGAGCTGCCGTTAGCCAACACGCTGAAAGAGCGACCCTCTAGATAGGAGATGAACCAGTTATAGACAGAGCCACAGAGTCCAAGGTCATGGAGGGAATCTAAGAGAAGATCGTGATCAACCGTGTCAAAGGCTGCAGTTAGATCAAGGAGAATAAGGACGGAATAATGGCCCTTAGACTTGGCAGTGAGAAGATCATTGGTGATCTTGGTAAGGGCTGTTTCAGTGGAATGCAGAGGACGGAATCCAGATTGAAAGGGATCCAGAGCAGAGTTACTAGAGAGAAAGTCAAGACAGCGAGAGTAGACCACACGTTCCAGAATCTTTGAGACAAGGGGCAACAGAGAGACAGGTCGGTAGTTAGACAGAGAAAGTCGATCAAGAGTGGGTTTTTTGAGAATGGGAGAGACAGTAGCATGTTTAAAAGAAGAGGGAAATGAGCCAGAGGACAGGGAAGAATTAATGATGTGAAGCAAGGACGGGAGGATAGCGGGGATAAGATTAATAAAGACGCGAGAGGGAATTGGATCACGGGAACAAGTGGAAGGCTTCGACGAGCGCAGTATTTTAGACAGTTCATCAGCTGAGACTGAGGGGAACGCCGAGAGAGTTGCAGGAGGAACTGACAGGTGAGGCACAGGAGCTGGGAGCGGAGCAGAGCTGGCCAGATCGGAGCGAATAGTTTGGATTTTAGCATTTACAGCATGAGAACCAACACTGAATGGTGACCTTTTAATGTCAAGAAGTTCTGTCCTTACAAACACACACATACACACCACTACCACCGCAGTACCTATTTCAAACCAAAAATTAGCCATTAGCAGAAGGGAAATGAGGATGTAACATGTAAGATTGTAGGAACATGTGCTAATTCTGGCTGCCCTGACTAGTAATGGGAGTTGAGTTCTCATGTAAGGCTCTGGCTTGTGTTACAAGTACAGTGTGAGTTATTTTAAATAAGAAACCAACAGTCAGGAAAAATGTAAGTTACTGAACTTTAATAAATATACATCAATGGTATAAATATTAAAACTACTAAAACCTCTCATAATATATGTCTTCCCTTTAAAAAAAACTGTTTTGTTACTGGATTTGCAGACTGGAAGCAAGCTATGCACTGAAATGGAATTTTAGAATATGACTAGGAAGAAAGTGTACTGTGACAAACTGTTAACACTTGCTTTTGTAGGATAATACATAAATGCTTTTCTCCGCTTTTGGAAAGATTCTTGTATTGTAATTTCAATACAAATTAAGGCTGTTAGGGATACTGGGCATTCCCAATCCGAGATCAGAGACAGCATTTCGACCTCGGAAGGAGGTGTTGGAGATCCACCCCCCTCCCCTTCCCCCTCACAGATGGTGTGGAATGAACCACAGAGGCTGCCTTCCAAAGTCAGAAAAGCGACCTCATAGAGAGAGGGGGGGAACGGGTGTTTTGATAGGCAGAGGATACTGGAGAGGTCAGGATGTGAGATACCCTGAGGCCTCTCCCAACTCCTTCACTTCCCCTCCAAAGCACCATAGCTACACAGGCAGAAAAAAGCCCATCTAGCAAAAAATGCAGGGTGGAAGGACAGGGAGGAGCAGATCACTTCTGCTGCTTCTCCCGCCCTGCACTGGATGATCAGAAGTGTCCAAGTTCAGGAGCTTCTGATCACTGAGGGCGCTCTTACCCTATGGAAGATATTCCAATTCAACTATGAGTACCCCAGTTGTCATCAGTGAAAATACTCAACAATATATCTACGTTCAGCTATTGAATTATTAAGGTTTTGAGCAATAATATTGTTTCCCTGACAAGACACTTTGTGATAAGGGCTGAATTCAGGACCAAGGGATCAACATCAGTCAACTGTATGATATCCGTACTAAGGCTTCAGCAAAAACTGCCACGATCCAAAAATATGAGGGATCCTGATGAACACAGAGCACCACAAAAGCAGGAGCTTCACCATTCACTTTAATGTTGGGTGCAGTTCTACATCAACAAAATGAAAGAGAAAGCCCAGGCTAGCCCATTTAGCATGAACGCTCTGGACTGGTTGATCAGGGGGCTAATATTTATTCTTCAAATTAATCACCGGCTGTTGAATCACCAACAATTCAATAGGCAACTTTAGTGGTGGCCAAAGTTTATAAAAGCCTCAAAATAATTAAAAATAGCCATACAAGTAAATATCTGTGATAATCTAACTGTTGAGCCTTGTTTTCAATCAGCATCACCTGATCAATACCAGAAATTTAGCGGGTTAGAGCTGTTGCAGCCTTACTAAGTAGACAATAACAGGTTAGAATGCTGTTTTCCAGTTGCTTGAAAACCAATGGGACTAACTTCACAAGTAGGGGACTGGACAATTGCAGCATAACTACCATATGTACACGGCACTACAGGTTCCAACCTATTACATACAGGATATTATCTTTGTTATTGTGTGGTGTGATAAATTAGTCATTAATGCCAGATTTTAGGGACAACCTGCTTTTTTGAAATAACAGAGCAAGTAGCACATGTTCAATAGCAGTCATTCCTAGCAAGATCAGGCATGGTATGTAGGACACTTAGCTCAATATTTTGCTAATTCTTCTTAGCACATTGCAAACAAATATCCAAAGTTAATTAGTTTTCTTAGTGCCTTCTCCTCAGGTCTGTGGACATACTATTAAAATAACAATAAAACCAACCATATAGCATAACATTTACTTAAGACAGAATGAACATCAAGGCACATTTTCTTTGGCTCAGTTCTACTATAAAATACCTAGTAGCTCCTTTCTCTGAGGGCACTCACCTTCCTGAGATATTGGTAGATGTGCAAAATAAAGGTGGGAGAGGGGGAGAGAAAGAGATGCATTTCTAAGCCTCCTTCCCATAATTGTGCAAACCATTTCAGGAAATCTAACTCAAATGCAAAAGAATATTTCCACAAAGACCAGGATCCAGAGAAACATGTGCAAGATGGAGTCTTTTCTTCTTCTTCTCTGACGTTACTTTTAGCAGAGGGGGCTCCTTCTCAAGGGGAGAACTAGGCATTCTGGATCATAAAATCTTTGAAATAATTATCTTAAAAAGATTACTCCTTGCAAGAAATTCAGTGTTCTTTAAACCTACGAAAGAATGAAAAGTATCCGTAAGCAAGGAACAAGAGTTGATACATATTAAGAGATAGTAGTTACTAATGTCAAAGTAGTAAGCTTCTTACCTTCATTTGCTTTTTAGTTTTAAAGACTGATGCCCCAGAATAGCTCAAGGCAGGAAACAGTTCTTTTAATTTTATAAGATTAGCTATCATTGAATATATATAATCAACAATAGCTAACATGGCTAAGACATCTCTAAACCCATCGCTGGCCATCAAAAGCTTGGGTAACTAAAAGGTAATATACAATAGTTTCTGGAAAATATTCTGTTATTACACTACTACACTGGATTGGGTTCACAGCAGTACTAAGTGGAAAGTCACTTCCATTGTTCTTTGAACCTGGTAGCTGAACACATCCTGATTTATCTTGGGTGAAAACTGCTTAAGGGTGTAATTGGTTATAACCAGCATCTTGAACTCTGCTTGAAAGGCAACAGGAACTCAATGCAGTGTAGTACTGGTTTAATGCACTCCCTATAACCTATCGCTGTCATGAATCAGTCTAGTGTGCTTTGCACCAGCTGCAGCCTCAGACGTGGACATGGGCCAGTTCTATTTTAATTTCACAAGTCTACAAGTTGTATATGAACTTCAAGCGGTGATCCAAGGAAGCTATATGCGTGTGCATAGCAGGGACTTTTCCTGAATTCATATTAGTGTAATATGTTTATTAAGCCATCCAAATGGTTGCAAAGAATGTGTAAGTTTTATAAAGCTTGCACATTTTGGGGGATCTTTAGATTCACCTAATAAAGATATTGCACTAATATGGATTTGGAATTTTTCTTATGTTCAAATATGGCAATGTTTACTTTTTTCTTGTTGTTATTGTTAATTGAAGGAGCTTTTTGCTACTGCAATTCCTGCAGCCAAAGAAGCATGCCACAATGAAGTTTAGAACTGGAAGAAGACCACCATTATATCACAGCCTAAAAAGCTTACACATACTCCAAAAGCTTACTCGAAAAATTCAGAGTTTACACATACTGTGTAAACAAAGACGAAAGCAAAAGAAACAAAGGTAAAATGCATTTGGACTGATTTATGTGAAAATCAAACACACTTTTTGATAATAATAATAATAATAATAATAATAATAATAATAATAATAATAATATAATTTCAAACATTTTTGTAAGAGAAATTACTTAGAAGCTGTTAAATAATGCAGAAATCCAAACACAGAAAGTGAAGAGGGAGAGGGAGAGGGAGGGAGGGGGAGAGGGAGAGAGAGAGAGAGAGAGAGAGAGAGAGAGAGAGAGAGAGAGAGAGGGGTATGCTACATTGCCTTGTATGGAAAGCCATGTTGGATGAAAATTATATTTCAAAAATCACAAACTGTCTCAGGATACAGGGAGGTAAACAGGAACTTACAGTGTCTGGTCCAGACTACATTGAAGTTCCTTTCGTATAAGGCGGAGTAAGAACTGTACAAATTAAAAAGAAAAAAAGTTATATGCCAAGAGGTAAGAGCAAAAATGACCACTGACATTAACACTTCATTTAAATCATTATAGTGTTGTAAAATGAGGTACTTGAATACCTGGCAGCCCATGAGAAACTAGAAAGGAGAGAAGGCAGGTCAGAGGGAGTAAATGTTCCTGGAACCTTAATAAAAGTGCATGCGTGTGCAAAGCAGTTGCAACAAGAAATGGAAGACGGTACCTAGTTATGTGGGTAAGGTGTACTTCAGGAATTAAATGGCAGATTTCCACTTTCTAAGGGGCCCAGGGCTCACACTGGGTCTAAAACTTATATATGAAAAATGTGGTGAACAAAGGGTTTGTAATCCCCTAATTTAAATTATTGTCCATTTCGTGCACTGCTGTACACATAATGGATTTTTAATAGCTAGTTAATTAATTTCTAATGCCTATACATATTACGCCACTAGCCACAAATATGTGATTCAATGAACTACACACAGCATTAAATCTAAGACCATGTGTATACATAATCTATACCAGAGAGCAAAAAATGTAGTTGCAGAATGCTTAATATTCCAGCAGAGGGCATCTATGTCTATTGGGAAACTGGCTAGGTTATCATATACCTCTCTGAAAGTGTACTATTAACATTTTCACAAGCAACTAGTTTAAACCCTGTGATGATAGTTCATTCTCAGCACTAAAATAATCCAGTATGCATATGTTCCTGAATAATCAGTCTACATTTACTGCAATAATTTTCAATAATGAAGGGGGATTGCTGCCAACCAGCTGTGATTATGATAGCCAGGGCAGCATATGGGGAGACTTATACCTGTGTGCCTTCCTGCCTAGCAAAATTGTTCTCTGGCCAGCCCAGCAAACAGTTGTTTGGTTGGTAGGCTGGAACATACTGTAATTGGGATGGGGAGCCAAGCATGCAGGGGCCTTTAGCCCCACACAGCATCTTCTAATCAGATTGGGAAGGGGGATGTATGATGCCATCTCAGTACACCGGAGCAAGAGATTTAAACTCCCCATCCCTGCACACCAAGATGGGGGGGAGGGAAGTGGGAGAATGTGTGTGTATGTAGGGGACGATGACAGAAAAGGACCATGTGTTTG
The DNA here is from genome assembly GCF_023053635.1 of Elgaria multicarinata webbii. Lineage (NCBI taxonomy): Eukaryota > Metazoa > Chordata > Lepidosauria > Squamata > Anguidae > Elgaria > Elgaria multicarinata. The sequence continues at coordinate 69,875,747 of NC_086175.1, forward strand.
AGAGAGGTGAAGACAGTGGGTATGTAGTGTGTGTGTGTGTGTGTGTGAGAGAGAGAGGGAGAGGGAGAGAGAGAGGGGGGGAGGAGTGAGAGGGATGCTAACACCACCATCATGCAGCCCCTGATCCACCACTCTAGGCTTGTGCCCTTTGGGGCAAGAAAAATACTAAAAGCAAATTGGCAGTCTTCCAACTCTTCTTTAAGATCTCATCTCAGGACAGTTTTCACTAAAGTCAGTAGTACTATATTAACCTAATATTTTTTCAGAGTGACCCTAAATATGAATCATTCTCCACTATCAACAACTACGTATTACGACTTCACATCTTTCCCACTTGCTGTTTTGTATTAGCCACAGAAATCTGTTTGGGGAACAGAAAAAAAAATCATCTTTTGGTTCTTTTACTGAACTTTTCTTGAATATTACTGCTAGCTAATACACAAAGAATTTTAATGAGAACTAAGAGTGAAACTATTTAGAACAATATGTCTCCCCCCCAACCATGCAGTATATTTGTTAAAATCCCTCCAATGAAAATGCACTGTGCAGAAAATGAAGTGCAATTACCCTGGTGTGTTTCAAAAATGTTCCATTTGGCTGCAACAGTGCTCATACCGTGGAACTTTATGCTTTCAAACCGACATGGACAGCTCATTAAACCGAAGTCCACATTTTAACAAATGAGCCAATGGAGCATAGAAATATGGTACTATGGCATACTTTGACTTACTAATAAGGCACAGGCATCTGCTATCATCAGCATATAAAAGACATTGTTCCAACCAGAGGGAGAGAGGAGACCTGCTAACAAAGGCCCCAGAGCAGCACCTAAAATAGAGTGCACACATATTAAAGCAATACAATGCAAGAATTAGTATATCTAATGGGATGCATAATGCTTGATACTTTACTGAAAATTCAACACAGGTAACATATTTGAGGAATTTTATGGGTGTCACCACTGTATCACAAAATCATAAATATTGCTCTTGATAGGTTTGCGATATTGATAATGCACTGGCGAATTAGGGCTGGGAAGTATACATCTGCAGCACTTCAAAAGTAACCCCATATGTGGATACGATAGCAAGGTTGGTCCCCTGTTGGAAGATGACAACCAGCAGTATCAAGCACTATAGAGAGTATTATAATGGAAGGAAACTCTTGAAGTTTGGAACCCAGCCATACAGTGTTTGAAAAGTGGGTTTAATAATTCTTGAGTCCACCAAGTGTTTTATCCTACAACTCCCATCAGCCCTAGCCAAAGATGAGCGCTGGTGGGAGTTGTAAGCTAAAACATCTGGAGGGCCAACATTGATCTTGATCTACACCCACATCTAATCCAATGGGATTCCACCATAAAGAATGGGAGCCACTATACCAAGGAATATCCCCCTAGTTAAGTGAAAAAACTTTCCCTCCCCCCATAATTGTGAAGCATCCCATCTAGCATGGGTAGGCAACCTTTTGGGCCATGGACACATTTAGCAATTTGGGAAACTATCCTGCACATGGCCACAAAATGGCTGCCATGGGAATCTTTTAGGCAAGTTACTTACCTTTTAACCAGCCCAAAAGACTGGCTCCAAGGCCTGAGCCCCAACACAGTAAACAACTCATTTGAACAAAGAGTTCTCTGCACCAACAGAACTTATTTCACAACAATCCCAATTGCTGGTAAGAAAATGTGTTAATTAAAAAAAAGTGGGAGGGACTGAACATCATGGAGGGCACCAAGAAAGATGTCCAGAAGGTGCATTGGTGCCATTACCTATCCCTGCCATGTAGACTGTAGGCATCATTAGGCATGGGGAGGGTCAGAAAGATACAAGAATGGTGACTAGAAGTATTCTCCAAAGACTCCAAGCTGTGTGAGGCAAATTACCAAGTCACAGATTGTACACATGAAGGCCTTCTTCACACAACCAGACTTTACTGCTATAGTAGTTGCAGTGGGCTTTCATCTTCTCATTCTCTCTTATCACCCAATGAAAAACAACTGAGGATGATTGACCTAGATTTTCATGTCAGCACAGGCAAGTCTGTGAAATTTACAGCCTTCTATTGAACCTTTTAGTCTTGTTTTTAAGGCAGCTGTATGAGAATAATCACTTACCTACGGAACCTGTGCCATCAATGATAGCTGTAACAGTGGAGAGCGCTCTTGCATTTCCCTTAAGACTTTTATGGGTACCCTTGAACAACAAAATACCGAGTCCTTAATCATTTAACACAGAGAATGGGAAAATTAACAAGATTTTCTCCTTTATACTCTACATCTTTCTTCTCCTGCTTGAAAAGATGTTGAAAAAACAACCCACTTAACAAGATTTAGCTAGACCCATTCAGTATCTATATTACAATGTTCTCACTGAAATGAATCAGCAGTACAATGTAGTTTCTACAATCCAAATGGATTCTAAAGACTTGTGTGCACTAGAATTTTTGGGGAAAAATCCAGTTGAACCTTTTATGAAAACCTTTTAAAAGTCGACGTTTCCTGAAATTGAAATGTAATTAAATGTTTTTTTCTTGTAAGTCTTTCAAAAAGCACCAGGTTTGGGGAGGCTGCCTTAAGGTACATGAACTAAACTAGACATTACAACAATTTATCTCAACTTTTTGAACTTGGATCCCACTTCTGATATTCCTCCACTTTGTGGACCTATTAACACCAATACCCTTTTTCACAGGTCCCACGAATCTTATGTACAGTTGCTGAGCATGCGAGGATCTGTGGATTGGCGTACTTATATAACATTGACTTCAGAAGAGGAAGATTTAGGAGAGGTTCATCTTCTCTGAACCCTTCCTAAATCCACACACAGGAATTAGCATTAGGACAAGGCAGCAACTTTTCCTGACCCTCTTTGTTCCCAAACCAGATTGGGATAGTAGGATACTTGGGACATCTTCACAAACCCAGTTGTGGGTTAAGCTAAGATCCTCTTCCAGGAGGCATTCAACCTCCACAGATCATGGCTGGTAGAGATAGGAAGGCTGCATCTTTCCCTGGATTCTATCCTTCTCTACAAGTTTGTCCACCTCCCTTTCATGTGCTCTTGTTCTTCTCAAAGGGAAAATGACTACTGTATTGCGGAAACTAAGGGGTACATATAGAATAGAAAACACTCACCAAGTCAGCTGAGACAGCTGTTGTGATCAATGCATAAGGGCCATTTACAAGAGCTCCACAGATGAGCAGCATAACTTGAAATTAGATGAGAAAATGTAAGTTTTTGAGAATTCATGCTGACCCCAACAATACACTGTGTGTGACCTATTATTCAATGTGTATGTATTAAAAACAAACAGCAATTAGATTATAAACAGTGTTTTCCAAAATACCTAATAAGGTAAAAAAAAAAGTTCATCCAGCAATAGAAAGCCAGTAGATGATTTCTGGTACATATTAAAGACATAGGCATGGAAGAAATTATATATATATATAATATTAGGACAGGTTGCTTACCTGTAACTGTGTTTCGTCTTTGTGGTCATCTGTGCAGTCACACATATGGGCTCTGCGCCTGCATGAAGTCCCGCTTCGAGAATTTTCTATAGCTAAGAGCCATTTTGGGCAGGAACCCCTCCCCTCTCTACTGCGCATGTGCAGGAGGGTTCCCGCCCAGATTCCCCAGTTCTTCTGAGACCTGAAGGCCTTGTCTGAGGAATATAGACACCAGTAGGTGTACTTGAAAAAACTACTAAAAGTAACATTAGTAATACATGATGGACACCAAGTGGGGAGTATGGTGGGTGGGTTGTGTGACTGCACAGAAGACCACTCGAAGAACCACAGTTACAGGTAAGCAACCTGTCCTTCTTCTTCATGGTCTCTGTGCATCACACATATGGGCGATTAGCAAGCTTTACTCACCAGAGGAAGGTTGGTGTCCTTAGGTGAATACAGATGACAACACTGCTCTACTAAAAGAGCAGTCGGATCTTGACCTGACGTCCAGTTTGTAGTATGACACAAACGTCATTGGTTGAGCCCATGTTGCTGCCTTGCATATTTCTGGAACAGTGATGCCACGATGAAAGGCAGATGATGTGGAGACAGCTCTAGTAGAATGCCCCTTGACTGACGTCGGAGGGTCTAATTTCTGTAACTGGTAGGCCAGGATAATACATTGCACCAAACATGAAGAGAGTCTCTGAGATGACACTGGTAGGCCTTTTTTGTTCTGTCCATGACACACAAATAGCCGTTGTGACTGGCGGAAGGGAGCAGTGTGATCCTTATAGAAAGCCAAGGCCCTTCTGACATCTAATAAGTGTAACGTCTTTTCCAAGGCAGATGAAGGGGAAGGAAAAAAAAAGTTGGTAGGATGATGTCTTGGTTAACATGAAAACTGGAGACAACTTTTGGTAAAAATTGAACATCAGGACGAAGTACCACCTTATCAAGGTGGAAAACCAGGTAAGGTTTGTCTATTCTTAATGCACATAGTTCACTGGCACGTCTTGCAGACGTAATTGCCACCAGAAAAACCACCTTCAAAGTAAGAAGACATAAGTCAGTGGTTGCCAATGGCTCGAATGGTCTCATTGAAAGTGCATGCAGAACCACTGATAAACTCCATGACGGCGAAAAAGTCCTTACTGGTGGGTTTAAGTTTAACAAACCCTTTAAAAAACACTTAACAGTAGGATGGGAAAAAACCCTAAATCCATCAACGTAGTCATGAAAAGCAGAAATAGCTGCCAAATATACCTTTAAAGAGGAAACTTTCAGGCCTCTGTCGACTAAAACTAATAAAAAGGACAGGATCTGATGAACAGGGCAGCTTGAGGGTAAAAACCTTCGCTCAGAGGCGAAGGCAGTAAATGTAGACCATTTCCTGTTATAATTTTTCTGTGTTGACGGTTTCAAGGCTGAGTCCAAAACCGTTTGGATCTTGGTTGCCAAATCACTGTCCCCTACTGAGGGGTCAGCCTCCATGCTGTCATATGTAGGGTGTCGCGGTCTGGGTGACATATCCGACCTTGATCCTGGAACAGAAGGTCCGTCTCATTGGCAGCCGTATGAAGAGACCTTATGACCTGTTCAGTAGGGTTGCGAACCAATTCTGTCTGGGCCACCAAGGGGTTAAGATTATGCAATCTGCATTGTCGTGAATAATTTTGGCAAGTATTCTCAGAGGGAATGGAGGGAATAGGTATAGGAAATGATAGTCCCACTTGTGGAAGAATGCATCCCCTAGTGATTTCCTTCCACACCCTGCTCTGCTGCAGAATTGGTGACATACTGTGTTGTTCCCCGTTGCAAACAGATCTATGTCCGGTTGCCCCCAGAGGTGGAATAGTTCCTTGATGACCGGAGGATGAATACGCCATTCGTGGACTATCGACGACTGTCTGCTGAGGGTGTCCGCCAGTGTGTTGGATAGTCCCGCTATATGAACTGCAGTGAGGAACACTCGACGTCGAATGCACCATTCCCATATGTGTATGGTGAGTTTGGTTAAGGGCAGGGATTTCGTTCCCCCTTGCTTGTTGATGTAGAACATGACTGTCGTTTTGTCTGAAGTCACTTGAACATGGTGGTTGTGTATCTTGGTTTCAAATGCTTTGAGTGCTTTTTGGACTGCCCGCAGTTCGAGGTAGTTGATGTGCGCCCTTTTCTCCCTCATTGACCAGAGCCCTTGCACTCTTAAGGAGTCGAGATGGACTCCCCATCCCATGCACGAGGCATCTGTCGTGATTGATCTCATTGGCATCGATGGTTTGAATGGTATTCCCTTCATCAAATTCTGTCAGTTCGTCCACCACTTCAAGGATTTGGTCACTGTCGATGGTAAGGCGAGAAAGACGCGTCTGGCGTTCTTTAACGGGTTGAACACCTTGTTGAACCAGAGCTGCAAACGTCTCATCTTGAGCCTTGCAAACAGGACGACCATGGTGGTCGATGCCATTAGCCCTAGTAGTCTTTGTATTGTGTATGCCGTGGTTCTTTGTTGTTTCACCAGGTCGTTTGCTAGGTTTTCAATGACGATTGCCCTGTCAACTGGCAAGAATGCTTTGGTGGTGTATGAATCCAAAATTGCACCTATAAACTTTATGATTTTGGTTGGAAGGAGGGTTGACTTTTTTATCAGAAGCCCTAGCTCCACCATGAGATATTGTACGTAAAGTATGTGCCATTGAAGGGTATGCTTCGAATCTGCTACTAGGAGCCAGTCGTTGATGTAAGGGTGAATTTGTATTCCTCGACTTCTCAAGTGGGCACAGACCACCGCAATACATTTGGTGAACACCCTGGGTGCTGTTGAAAGTCTGAATGGTAGGACGCGGAATTGAAAGGTGCGCTGGCTGATGGCGAAGCGTAGGTATCGCTGGCTGTCGTGGTGAATGGCTACATGGAAATAAGCGTCTTTGAGATCGACGGAGGCAAACCATGACTTCTCCGTGAGTAGCGGTAGTATCGTGGGAAGGGAGACCATACGAAACCTCTCGTGTTGAGCTCTCGTAGGCCCAATATAGGACGGATGCCCCCATCGGTTTTGGGAACGGTGAAATAGCAGGAATAGAATCCCTCTATTAATTGTCTTTTTGGTACTGGCCGTATTGCTCCCTTCTCTAGAAGTGAGCGGACCACCTGCTGAAGTGGCGTCGATGGTATAGTTGTTCTCAGGACTCCCGAGGGTGGTAAAGAATCGAATTCTATTCTGTAGCCGTTTTCGATGATGGAGAGTACCCATTTGTCTGAAGTGATTCGATTCCATGCCTCCCTCGACATTGAGAGACGGTCGCTGAAGGGGGTGCTCATGGTGATGCGGATAGGGAAGTCAAAGGCGTCGATTTTGTGTGTAGTCCGGTTTACGACGTTGAAACCTGGGTTTCGATGTCGTAAACTGTTTCTTTCCTTGTTGAGGTAGAGAAGGTTGTTTAAACAACTGCCTGTCAGGTTGGTATCTTGTCACGCTGAATCCCGATTGTCTGTACCATTTTCTAGGCTTGAACTGTTGTTGAGTCGAGCCTATTCCCATCTTCCGTGCTGTAACCCTGGCCTTCTGAACATTATCCATGGCCTCGACCGTTGTGGAGTTAAAAAGGCCTGTGCCATCAAAAGGAAGGCTCTCAATTCAAGTTCTGGCTTCTGGTGATAGCCCTTCCGACCTCAGCCAGGCATGCCTTCTAAGGGCCACTGCTCCTACCATAGTCTTTGCGCCACATTCAGCTTGATGTTTTGCTGTAGCTATCTGCTGACACGCCATTCTAGTAGCTTCAGAGTGGAATACTCTTGCCAACTCTCTCTGATCATCTCCCAAGTTGTCACATAGTGACATCATCTTGTCCCACAAAAATAATTGGTATCTAGACATTATGGCTTGGTAGTTTGATACCTTAAGGCTTAGGGATGCAGTTGAATAGAACTTACAGCCCATTAGGTCCAAACACCGACCTTCCTTGTAGACAGGTGCTGTATGTACCCTTTGTGAGCGGCCTTGTGCCGACTCCACAATTATAGAGTTTGGTTGGGGATGTGTGAACAGGAACTCTGCTTCTTTGTCTAGAACTCTGTACATGTTGTCAAGTCATTTTGACGATGGTTGTAGTGCTGCAGGGTCTTTCCAAGATTCTTTTACCGCCCTAGTTAAGGTTGGTAAGAAGGGAATAGTGATGGGTGTTGTTGCCTCTGAATATATAGCATTGAAGACAGGATCAACTAATTTTTCTATTGTTTGACAAGTCTCTATGCCTAATGCTTGAGCCATTCTTTGAATGAGGTCCGCGAAGTGGCCCAGTCCCTCGGATGGGGAGACAGATCCCTGTGCTTCCACTATCGCGTCTGGTGATGGTATTGACGGGGCAGGCGAAGTGCAAGAGTCTGAGTCTGAACAGTAGTCTCCTGCGTCAGGAGATGAGGCTATTTGTACAGTCTGAATTTCTCCAGTTTGCTGCACATCAGGAAGTGTTGCTTCTTGACGTCGAGCAGGGTGAGGTGCAGAATCTACTGACGCAATGGCTAGCGGAGCTGGTAGTGTCTCGATGACCTCCTGTGGTACTGAAATCGTGGCTGATAGCATTTGTCTACGTCGAGGGGGTGATGCTCGGGTTTCTTGTTGATATTGATCGTGGACATCGTGCCAATCCCTATAGTAATAGGTAGGCCTTGGTGGAAGGGACCACTCTGATTGTCTTCCCCATTCTCTTACAGGAGATCGAGAGCGGTGTCATCTTGAATAATAGTAGCATTTAATCTCCCGATATCGACTGTCGATGGAGCGAACTGAGTCAGGCAAACGGCGATATTCCGATCTACGTTCGAAGGGCGTGGGCGATCTTCGATAATCGTGTGTGCGTTCTACATTAGCTGGTAAGTTCCGTGGGGGTGAGCACCTGCTCGATCCCCTTGCTGAGTGTCCTCGATCTCTGCCCTGGAGGGATGTATTATCTCTAATTTCACCTTCCGACAACGACGGAGTCGGTATCAGTTCGATTCTCGACGTTGAAGGAGCGATGACTGTCAGAGCTGCTTGTATTGTCGATGGTGGAGCAGGAGTGGACGGCGATAGTATAGTCGATGTTGAAGCCTTATTTTTAGGGCGATTGTGCTTATGGGACGATTTTGCCTTCTTCTTTTGCTTCGCAAGGTCTGAGGACTTTGGGGTCCTTGCTTTCTTGGATAGTTTTTTTTGCTACCGAAGCAGTCAGAGATCGCCCTGGTGTTGCAGGGGGATCCTGGCGGGGTCTGTCAGCCTGACTTATTGATGGCTCGACAGGAGCTGGAGGCACTAATGGCTCTTTTTGAGAAGCCATGGTTGGTTTATCTACCGCCTCAAGTGCTCTCTCCCACAGCTCGGCCCGCAGTTTGTCTGCCCGATGCCACCTTGTTTGCTTCGAAAAGGCTTGGCAATGGGGGCAAGAGACTACCTTATGTCCTTCTCCAAGGCAAATGACGCAGAAAATGTGGCCGTCCGAGGGTGGCAATTTCGTCCCACAGCGGGCACACTTTTTGAATGGGGCCTTGGGGCCCATGCGGTCCAGAATAAGTGGAAAGATAGAGAATGAGGGGTTTTTTTTTTTTTTTTTTAGGAAAGAAAGAAGTAGAAGACGATGAAAAGGAGAAAAAAGGACTGAAGATAGAATAAAGGTAAGTCTTAGCTATTTTGTTTGAGAGAAGTTCCCAACAAGGCTGTCACGATGATAGTTGAAGAACTGGGGAATCTGGGTGGGAACCCTCCTGTACATGCGCAATAGAGAGGGATGGGGTTCCCGCCCAAAATGGCTCTTAGCTATAGAAAATTCCTGAAGTGGGGCTTCACGTAGGCGCAGAGCCCATATGTGTGATGCATAGAGACCACAAAGAAGAATATATATTATCCTCATTTGACAAATTGGATGAACTGAACTGACTTAAACAGACATTTAGTTTACTTCAGGCTTGCAAGTAAGAAATGAAAGGGCTTCAAGACAAATCAGCAGAGGTAGCAGAAATAGAGAAGCAAATTGTGGGTCAACATAATTGTCTCACATTCTCAGGCCTCCATGATACTGGTTAACAACATTCTTCAACAGGTTTTAAGAGAACTTCCTCCAATCTACACTGATTGACTGGGTTCACATGACATGACACCACCCCACGGGCAGCCAGCCCTGGTGGGTTATTGTATCGTCCGAACACTATGCATTCTCTGAAAGTGGCTTATTTTTTGTGAACAAGCCACATTGAAAACCCCAGGCTTGTTGTAGGGTTGTTCATACTCATGGTGGGTTGTTGTGTTGTCCGAACCCGGGAGAGTGATTTTATCGTGGCTCACTGGGATCAGCTACAGAGCCGCGTGACATATGAACCTGCCCAGAGAGTCAGGAATCAGAGTTGGAAGGAATCACCAGGGAATCATTCAGAACAATCCCAAATTCCCATTGCAATATTCAAATCAATCCATATTAAATACAGACAAAATTGAAAGAAAATTGAGAACTCACCTATTGTGGCTTCAGAGCCCATTTTACTGATGGCAGAGAATACATACAGCTAAGGTGGACAGAAACATCACCAGTTAGCTCAAACCTTCATGTAACTTTGCACTTTCAATAATAAGACTAGCTATCTGTATTTGCTAAATATAAAACAATAAATCAGCATTGATTTGCATTCTGGGATCTATAGGCATAGATGATAGGAAGGAGTTACCTGCTGCAGTGTATGGATAGCAAGGTCACCTCTAGGATTTAATCATTTTCATATTAGTTAATGCTACTTTCACTCTTATTTTATTTATTTATTACATTTCTATACTGCCCAATAGCCGAAGCTCTCTGGGCGGTTCACAAAAAGCTCTCTGGGCGGTTCTTCATTATCTTAGTGTGTGTGTGTGTTATGTTGTAGATTAAAAATGGCTTAATTTAAACAGTTACAACATCAGAATATAAAATTGCACTGCCATATTAAACCAGCACCTACTGGCAGAACACAGAGCCATTGACAATTTTATTTTAATGGTACTGTAATGACAGCAGATCTTACTGTGGGTGCAGCAATGAACAGCATCATGCCACAAGTTGTAGCCCTTTTTTTCAGTCGGTCTGATATTATACCTGCCAAAATTCCACCTGTAGAAAAGAGGGGAAGTGGACATAGACAGTTCTTTACATATTTACAACTGCATTAGATACCATATTTTCCTAGATATAAAGCACATAACTTTTCATTTTAAGGTGCGCTACATATATACCAGGCACAAACTTAGCATTAGTACTATTCCCATTGATTTCTGCACCATAATTGATCAGATTGGGATAGATAATGCACAAAACCTCCATCTTCTCCCACCATTATTATTCAATCCATGAATAAATACATTATTAATAGATGTCTTTGCTGTCTTCTCTGTACTCCACCCCCAACAGCCTGTGGGCTTCTCAAAGGTATCTGGGTGGACACCGTAGGAAGCAGGATGCTAGGTTTGATAGGACCTCTGATCTGAAACAGCAGGGCTTTTCTTATATACTTAACCTTTCTATTCTATTCCCTTTCTTTGAATAATCTTGTTGTTCTGCTGACCTCCGCTACCACTTACGCCAATTGCTCTCAAATCTATTTTCCCATTATGTGTCCAACTGCAATTTCTTCCGGCCAGTTACACAATTTCCCATAGGATTGCCTGCTAATACCTCAAACTGAATATGACAAAGATGGTGTTCTTGCTTATTCCACCCCTACCCTTTTCCTTGCTGTGTCTCTAACACTCATTGAATGCTTTTGTCTCTACTCAAACTCCAAGAATCTAACCCCTTGACTTCTACTTTCACTACTTCAACATCTCCAGGAACTGTCTTTTGCCCCAAGAGTCCACTAAAGCCATCATCTCCTTTATACTCTTGCTCTCTACAATCAGCAGCTGATTGTAGAGAGTAAAACAGCTCCCACCCTGTTTTTCTCTACAGCTCCTGCCTCTGAGACTGTGTTTAAGAATATCAATTTAAAAACATGTAGATTCCATATGTGCAGGTTGTAATATAATAGAGACCTACAGTTGCAAACTCACCAAAGATGCCTCCAACATCAAATAATGTGGAAAGATCACCTGCTTTTTTGGCATCAAGGTGTTCTGTCAGAAAAATAAAAGCATACCAGGAACAGTTTAAGTATTTCCAGATGCCATGAAACCGCCTCAAGAAAACAACTATTTGAACAGTGATGTGTAAATTACCTTCCTCCAACCCGATTTCCTCAAATAAGGAAGAATTAAGTTATTGAATGCAATTAATCATTATGGAATTATAATGAATTCTTGTCCACACTGTCTTATACCACATATCCATTATTAAAATGAAGGGATAAAAAGCCTTATACATTATGAAATGATCTATGTATAAAAGAAAAGATCTTGCATTGTGTCCTATTCTGTATATTTCTTGCTTGTTTTCACTAATAGAGTATTCTTCTTCCAAGTTTGAATACCTAGCCACAAATAACAGATTATATATTCTACTCTCTGGCACAAGAGCTACATTAAAACACAAGTGGAATGACTCTCCCTGGGAACCAGCTTCTATGTAGTTCCTCTAGAACACAAGTGAATCTTGTAGACTGCAACAATGGTACTCTATAAAAACAACTAAGCCTTGTGGCTCCTTAAAGATTAACAAATATATTATATGACATAAGTTGTCATGGACTAGAACCCACTCCATAAGAAACATGAAATATTATCCTCAGTTGGGAGATATCTACATAGATGGGTACAGAGAAAAAAAGTTTATAAATAGGCTCTAGTCCATGGAAATGTATGTTGCAATGTGCAAGAGTCTTTAAGGTGCCACAAGACCAACGGTTTCTGCTACAAGAGGAACAACAACACCTCTCTGGAATTTGTCAGCAAAGTCATGCCTCCTCTGCCTCTAGCCTGTAAAAGCAGAGAAACCGTCCCACCTAATGAACAACATAGAAGACCCCATATGGTCAACAGTGCAGACCATATCTGACCACCACCATGCTATTCTATTGTGCTGAGTGTGAAAGTGACTTGGCCACACACAAACCTTACTGGAAATGTTAGATTTGCGTAAGCTAACAGGTAAAACACGTAGGTTGGTTCTACCATATGTTATAGCATCTGCCTGTAAACAGAGGTGTATGATCAGGGCCTATTAAATACTAGCTGTGGCTGGGAGATTGATGTGTAGTAAAAGAGGAAAACGCAAGTACGTCCCTATCCTATTTTACACATTTGTGGGGCTGAGGCTTAGCTTAAATCAAACACGGTCTGGGTAGCTTCAGAATTCAGCAAGCATCTATAACTACACAATAGTCTCTCCTCTCAACAGATATTGCCACATTATTCTTCTACTCATTAAAGCTGAAAATCCCCAAACGAGATTGCAGAAAGCATACCTCATTTTACGAGATTTAATATTCTTTCTCAGCTCTTTACTATTTCTAACCAGTATTGGGTTGACGCATAATGAGGGCTTTGCATTTATATTGTAATGAGGAGCTACTAACAATTAATTATTCAAAGACCAAGGTGGTGGTCTTCGGCAGAAGGAAAATAAAACATAAATGGATGATTAATGAAAATCCTATTGAGCAGGTTGCTAGCTATAAATATCTGGGAGTGATGTTCCATGCGTCAGGATCATGGCTCACTCATATAAATCATGTGGTGACAAATGCACGGAGGAGCACTGCAGCACTGATAAGATTTTTTTATACTAAAGGCGGGCAACATATCCCCTCCGCGATCCAAGTGTTTGTGGCCAAAACTATTGCCAAAATGCTGTATGGATCTCAGCTGTACGCCTATTATAACCTCCGCCCTTTAGAAATCATTCAGACCAAATTTCTAAGAACTATATTTTCAATACCTCATTGTGTGTCCAACACAGCCTTGCGGCTAGAGGCTGGCCTAATTCCCATTGAAGCCCGTACCAAATTGCATATGATAAATTATTGGTTGAAACTTACATTCTTACCAGTTGGGCTGGCTCCTTTGATACTGTTGGACTCCTTTCAATCGAAATGGAAAAAGTATTTGGGTAAGGAATTATCTCTATTGGGATTTTCTCCCAATGTTTTAATAGCTTTAGGCTACCCAAATGCTAAGGCAGCTGTCAAACAGATAATCTGGGATATTGTATTGCTAGAGCATGTAAGCTCATTGTCTTATGCCAGTCCCTTAAGAAATAAGACCTTTGAGTCAAGTGCTTATCTGACCGATCTGACTTCCCCTAATTATAGAAAAGCTTTTACTTTGGCCAGATTCGATGTTCTGCCCTCCAAGTTTTTGGAGGGGAGATTTCAGGGAATACCATTTCAAGACTGTCTATGCCCCTGTAATAACGGGGATGTTGAAATGGTGAGTCATGTTCTTCTATACTGCTCCTTTTAGTGGGATCTTTGGAATGATCTTATTCTACCTATTTTATATAAATATCCGGGTAGAACTGCAAAATTTTATATTTCCTTATTAATCTTGGATAAGATTCCTTATATTACCAATAAAGTGGCTAAATTTTGCTCAATTGCAATAACATGCCATACCTTTTTAGCCCCTGAGTGTATCTTGTGACTTAGACAGAATTGCTGATATAACTGTTATGAACTCTGGCTCTCTAGATGTAGGTAGATGTAATGTGGTAATGTATTTTGTATAGAGTGTTTGTCTGTTAAATGTACTGCTGGTATTGGTCAATGACCGTAATAAAATATATTCATTCATTCACTTCTCAGCTAATAAACTCACTGGTAAACCTTTTAACTGGAAATCTAAACTCCATAGTAACAAATATCATGTATTGATGGCTTTTTAGCAAATAAGGTGGTATCTAAATGTTAATAAAATAAATAAAATTATTAGGACATGGAACTGACTTCTGAACAATACAGTGAAGGCTAATGACACTGAGCAACCTCACTACAATATACCATAGCATTTGACATTTTTTTCATGACTTATTCTATTAGTTTCCTTAACATATTGTTTTTGGAAATTAAAAAGACTTACTTTGTAGCTAGTTCCCAGCACTGTTGATTTCATAAAAGTTTGCAGTTCTCTGGCTTGGAACATTAACCTTGGCAACTCATCATGCATACCTCCAATCCGAACCAATGCAAACCCACACTTTTTCTCTGGCACAATCTGAACGGGAGAAGAATTCCCTTCCATTCATCCCCTATTCACTCAGTCCTTAGCCCCATCAGTCTCTCCCTCCCCTTACTTGGCTATAGTAGCAGTAGCTAGGTTCCTCCTTTCATCCTTGAAATATATGGGGTATATTTCAGCTATTCCAACAAAAAACATTAGACACATTGGGATAATTACCCTAGCAGTGACCCACATTTGCCAACAAAAAACTGAGGAATCTACCTGCTGCTGCTGCAACCACCACATAAGGAGGTATTGGGGGAACAATTTGGAACTCACTCTGATCCTGATGAGTGCTACCCAATCCAAAAAGAGCTCATAATTTGATCTGGACATAACCAAGTTGTTTTTCAAGTTAATAAGGAAAAAATAGTTCAATTAACCAAACCCATTTATAAATTCAGCCCAGGGAAATTCACTAAGCACTACCGAGAACTAAAATTATTACTATTAACATCTTTTTAAAATATAGTCTCGGTGAAAAAAATCACCAATATTGTATTCTCTCTTTTGTCAACCCTGAATTGTAGTATAGCTTTATTTATGTTTTTAGTATGGCCACCCTTACAAAATTATTGAAGTTAACACAGATCCTTACCTACATTTGTGATGTACAATGGAAGCCAGAAAAGAAAAGTATAGCTGACCAGTTTGGCAAATAACAGGCAAAGAGAGAATTCTATCACTCCCTACAAAGAATGGGGGGGAAAAGGAAAACAAAATTAAGAAACAAACTACCAAACATGCTTTGCAGCTTGTTTGCATTAGAGTAATTTCAGTACAAGCAAATAATCCCTACGCAACATATAATGGCCTTATCCTATCAATTGGTATGCAGAGACAGCCGCTCATAGAATTAGACATAAAACACCTAGAATGGTGCAAAGGGACAGCTTGTTCTCTCATCCCAGTAATGGAATTCAACTTCAGCACTGACTTGACAGAGTAACTGTTTTTGGTATGCCTGTTTCTCTGAGCACTTGTGTGGCACAGGTGAACTACCTGCAATTTGGTAATGAGCAGGTGAGAGGCAAGGATGGATACACTGGGCCAAAAATGGCCTCTCCCAGGTCAGCAAGGAGACTGCTTAATAGCTCCAAGAAATATGACTGGTGACACTGAACCATTACTTCTTTGCACTAATGCTGCTTCTGGTAGTTGGCTCTATCCATTCTTTGCACTACTGTTGTGGGTAACCAGCAAGTTAAATACGTGTAACCCACATGCCAAATGTATCAACTCCAGTGCTGATCACTTTTAACCCAAAACATACCAGCAGGACCAGCAAGGATAAAATTGTTGCACAAAACCAGTGACAATGAGGTTCATTAGATGAGTGTTTCATTGCATGCTTGCTACTGCCCACTTATGGATGTACCGCGTCCTTTACATGACAACGTCCACTCATTTTTCCATAGCAAAATAGACCCCTTTTAATCTGACTTTTTTTAAAAAAAAAATGGAATGTGCCGCGATCTCCTGCAGTGTGCAGGAAAAGCAGCACGATAAAATCAGCCTCTGAATGGGCCATGTAGTCTTTTGTTTACTTCCTCTTTCCCCTCCTGGAAGATGAGGAAGTAATGAGGGACAAAAGTAGGGATGGAAAAGCAACAGTAAGGAAACACGATTTTCCCCCATGTGATGATGCTCATTAACTTCAAACCCTTGTGATGATAAGCACCTCCTATTGGGTACTTGGTGTTATATTTACATAGTTAATGCTACTGTCACTGGAGCAGCTGACATACTAAAAGCTATTCTCCCTGTTACATTCATCTTCTACAAGTACAAGCCAAGTCAAAATCCAGATTTGATAAAGGTGACATACTCACAGGTATTCGCAAAGCTCCAATGAAACTTATAGCAGACTTTCCATTTTCAAGTCCCTCACATAATCCATTGTTATGATTCGGTGGTTTTGTGCAATTGTCATTGTTAAGGAGCAGAAAATGCATCTCTGGATCCTACAAAAAATCCATCAAACTCAATGAAGGCAAGGAGATGTACAATTTCTTTATAAAACAAAGAAATTTAAATAATCTAAAGTACTGTAAAAAGGAAAGCAATTCGGGATTTTTAAAATATTAACTGGAACTATATGCTATTTATCTTTTTGAAACCACAATGACTGAGGCAATTTATATTTGTTTATGCCATAAACTTTATGAAATCATATTACCTGCACAGAGAGCAAATGTTCACATGGCATGTGTGGCCTGGCCTAATAAAATTTAATATTCATTCATTCATTCATTCATTCAGACATTTACAGCATCATTTTATTAGTACCGAGAAGAAGAGTCCCACTAAGAAACCTAATCCACCCTAGAGGAGACATTTTTTATGGGAGGTCTTTCCGCCGGACATTAATAGAATTATTCCCATTCCAAGAAGTGTATATTGTTAAGAAGGAAACCAGAGTAACTGGACAGTCGGCCACATTATCTGGGTTGAGGAAAACCCTCAACATTACCACAGGCAATTTATCAACACTCTCCAGGGTTCAAATTCTGATGCCACTGCAACTACTAGCTACCCATTCAAGAAGTTAAAGTGGTTTTAAAAAGTGCACCCTGTTGAACAATTTTCTATATTCCTCACCCTTGGTCTGTCTCTAACCTTGGATTAGGGAATCTGAACTATCCTAAGACCCCTCGGGGGTCTTAAGCAAATACTTCTTCACATAACAATACTTTTTCCTGTAGTGATTAGGTAATTTGTTATCATACTGAAGCTTTGAAAAAACTAATTATGAAAAAAAAAAATTACCTTTGATGTGCTTTTCATAATGCTTAATTTTGGTTTCTGAATGCTGAATCTATCTGACCCATTCATGTAACTTTGTGAATTCTGAAATATATTTTTATAAGAGTTAAGAAAAATAAGATCACAATCCTACGTAAATGCAAGCCTCATTAAAGTCAATGGGACTTCTGAACAAACATTTTTGGGATTAAACTAAAATCCTTTTTCTTTTATGATGATGACAATTTATACGTTGTTTATCATATCAAGTCTTTAAGCAGTTTACAAAAACTGAGGTTAAAATATATCATAATAAATACAAAAACTCATCAGTTAAAATGTTTAAAATATTTAAATCCAACCTAAAAGCACAGTAGTTAATAAGCGGACTAAGTGGGCAGCACACTCATTCTAGGAAAAGATTGGATAAAGAGATGGATCTTTAAGAGACGCCTAAAACACGCCACAGTTGGCATCTCCTGAATACCAGGAAGGATGGGTTCTTCCTCAGGACAGTGCTTTGAGGTTTAAGATGGCCTCAGAGAGAGCCTGTGAGTTTAACAGCTTTGTGTTAGACAGTAAATAGAAGTTTTGCCACTGCAACGAAGCATCTGGTGTTGCAGGGTCATCTTTCCTCACTGTCCTAATGCCTTGCTCTGAGGAAGGATCCTATATCATAAGGTAGGGGCCTGCACTGCTGACACAGCTAAAATTGGAGGGAGCCAGCAGGCCAATGCAGCAGGTGGAGGAAAAGGGAGGCAAGCAGCTGCATCGTTTGCTAGCCACTTCAGGCAGTGGAATGTTTTGGGATGGCCCCATGTATAACACTGCTGCCAAGGCAAACATTTTGACCATTTGTTTCGTGTGTATGTTGGGGGGAACTGTTTAACGGAAAGCGACAACGCCTCCCCCCCCCTCAATTTTGGCTCAAATACCTTTAAGGCATATCCGTGTTTGCAGTGTAGTGTGCAAACCTTCGAATTGCACAGAACCTGATCTCAAGTTGGGTGCTCAAGTAAAAATAAGAAGAGGGAAAATGAGATGTTTGTTAGCCTTTACTCTGAACTATCTTTTTTCTCCTTGCCCCTAAAGATCTTGGCTGTAAACTAATATTGTGAAACAGAAAGTGTAGAAAATGGAATTACAGCCTTTACTTACATTGGATGATGTACATGTACAATTTACATCCTTAGGATCTGAAATAAAGAGAAAATGCAGTTCATGGAAGTACATATAATTTTTTTCCCAAAATGCTGCTGGTAAACAATAACTAAAAATGCTTATTAACATGCTTCAGCACCAAATGCAATTCAACAATTTAGCATTTGCATTGTGTCAACTTAAACCCACCCAACAGCTTTGTTTATTTAAAAATATGTGCATGCCATGTATAGCATATCCAGGTGGTTTACAATTTGGCTGTTTAGACCTACAATCAAATTTGAAGAGGGGGAGAAGGTTGCAGATTCACATGCACAATCACCAGCCCTTTACGCCATCTACCATGGATTCTCACTCTACACCTTTTTTTTTCTTTCCACATTCTGCAAATGTAGTATGCTAAGGCTGTTTTACAGATAGAGCCAGAGAGGGTTTTTTTTGTGTGTAGCTATGAACAGACAAATGTTGGTCAATCACATTTATCGTAACTGAGAACATATTTCGCTTTGCAGAAGTTCAATTAAAAACAGACACTTACGTTCAACAAGAAACAGGAAGCAGACTATGCCCATTAAAGATATTATAATGCCAGGCACCACAAAGGACAGACCCCAGCAAGTAGACACCCAATAGCCAGCTATTAAGGATCCTAAAATATTCCCTACGGAGGTATGCGAGTTCCACAATCCCATTATCAATCCTCTTCTGCAACAAACAAAAACAGAAAAAACAGTTTGTTAATCTTCTCATTAACATCACCCTTAAGCAGAAAGACACAACTGCATTTAAATTTCCAAATTGTAGGCATACCTAGGCAGATTTAGTGTTGGGTTCTAGTGTTGCTTTAGTACTCCTCAGGGACAGCCCAAGGTATTTTTGCTGCCTGAGGTGAAGGGCAAGAAAATCCCCCTCTGTGTAAAGAAGCCAATCAGACTGACTATTGACTCTTACTGCAACAGATGATGGGACAGTGTCCTCCACTGCACCCAAGGATAGCAGGCTAGGTTAGAGGAAGCAGGGCTGGCTGTGTGGCATACACACATCTGTCCCCTAACCACTCGCTGCTGCTTGTTCACTGCTGTGCCTGGTACCTGCACAAACAAATGCTACAGTGCTGAAGCATTGGTGCTGGTGTGCATCACATAAACAGAGCAATGCAACTGGTGGAGTAGATGGTCTTAGCTGCCGGCCTCTCTGCATGTTTGCTCTATCTGGGGCTTCCCTCAATGGCAGTGTCCATGGCACACTGGGAAAAGACAACTAGGTGAGACAGCCAGCCAGCCCTGACCAGGCCAGAAACAACCAAGCATTGTCACTATTGAGGAAGCAGCTTTAGAAGATCATCATGATGGAGGGCAGTAACAGCTGCTGCCTGAGGCGTCTGCCTCACTTTCCTTAATGGTAGGACCAGACCTGCTGCTAGTCCAGCAATGCAAAGTTCTTCAACTTGCACTGTTCCCAAAGAAAGCCACATGGCAGGCAGGGACAGACACATGGCCTGAACAAACTGTAGGATATGTATTGCTGCCTAAACCTAAGGAGGCCTTTTCTCAAGACATTTTCTACACTCTCAGCTGAGTGCTTTAATATCTGGGAGGTTGTGTCTGGAATATGCAGTTATGCTTGTGTGAAAAAATGCACCCACTAAGACTTCACACTACTGTTTTTTCTTTAGAACTTCAAAACACGTAATATTTTGGTGCCTTTATTACTTTCCTAATAAGGAACATTTAATGGCAAAAGTCTACAGAAAAACAAAGCCTGTATCAGCAAGTGTGCATTTTAGTCACTGACAAGGCAGAATAGGACATTAAGAGTTAGTAACGTGGTACTCTGGTCAAAGGCAGAAAGATTATATACAATTTACCTTCCTTTTCCAAACCAGTTGCCAATGCAAGTAACCACACTGGGCCAGCCAGTAGTTTGTACAAATCCGTTAGCCACCTGAAATATTTTTTAAAATGGCAATAGTTATCTTCAAACAACTCAAGTATTTCACTGCTATACTACACAACAAGCCAGCATTAAATAACGTTTTCAAACTTGTGTTAAACTTACTAGAAAAATTAATGTTATGGCTTCTGGCTGCTTATGCACTACCAGGCTTTTGCTATGACTACATAAAGCCTTAAACAACTTGGGACCAAAATACCTGAGAGAACACCTTCTCCCAGATCAACCTGCCCTGTCACTGAAGTCATCAGGTGGCATGCTCCTGGTGTTCCCACAAGGACAATGATTAGAGTCCACCCAATGAAAAGTCTTTAGTGTGGTAGCCCCCTTTTTATGGAACTCCTTGCCTCTGGAGGTCAGGCAGGTGCCAACATTGTGTTGTTTTCGGCACCTCTTGGAAACATCTTTATTTCAGGAAGCTTTCCTTGACTGACCAGCCATGATTTTACTGGTATTCTGTTTTTTGAAATAGCATATTTTTTAATGTACATGTTTTATTCTTTTATCTTTTATTGTTCACCACTCCAGAATCTGTTTAGATGTGGAGTGTATTATATACATGCTGTAAATAAATAAAGTACAAAGCCTTTTTCATTTAAGTTGCAAGTACAATATATAAGACAGATTTCAACTCTTCTCAGTCAGTCCTGTATTACTGAGAACCTCTTCTCCCTTGCCACAATTTGATCTTCCTGAGCCTTTTGGAAGCCTGAGAGACATGAGTGTTTCCTATGTAACTGAAAGATATACCACTTATCCTCTGGCTACTTAACAACTGAGGCTGGAGTGAACTGAAGTAAAAAAGGGCCGGAGCAATTAAATAAGAGATACACTGAGTTATGCATGACTGGTAACCGAGGGGGAGAGAATCTCAACAAATAAGATGGTAAAAGAATATAACAAGAACAGAGGCAATTGCAGTGGCAAACAGTTGGTGGAGAAAACATAGAACTTAGGCTGTTGCTAGACGAGGAGTTAGCCTGGTGTGAGGCCTGGTCTCCCTTCTGTGCATCCAGATGACGCACAGGGGATCCCGGGGTCAGGCTGGGCTAAGTCCTCCCTTGAATTCGCTTATGGCCTGGCTTTTCTGAGGCCGGGGCTGCGGAAGGTCTAGCAGAGTCCGTGGCTTTTCCCGGCTGCTCACTTACTTGCTAGTAGCTGGGAGAAGCCATGGACTGTTATTATTATTATTATTTATTTATATAGCACCATCAATGTACATGGTGCTGTACAGATAACACAATAAATAGCAGGACCCTGCCACATAGGCTTACAATTCCATAGGAGCGCTGTGCCCATTGGGCTGGGGGGGGGGAATCACGGGGGGGGGGGAGAGATGGGGGCCGGGGGAAAGAACGGACCCGGCAGGAGAGATTGGGGGGGGGGAAGAAGAACAGGGACAGCCATGGCGGACGAGTACAGGGGAAGAAGAACGGGGACGGGGGACAGGCATGGCGGACGGGGACAGGGGACAAGGGAAGAAGAATGGGGATGGGGGACAGGCATGGCGGATGGGGGGAAGAAGAACGGGGACGGGGGACGGGCATGGCGGATGGGGGGAAGAACAGGGACAGGGGACGGGCATGGTGGACGGGGGGAGGACAGGCGAGCGGGGACAGGGCATGGCGAATGGGGACAGGGCATGGCGGACGGGGACGGGCATGGCGGACGGGGGTAGGACGGGTGAGCGGGGTCAGGACAGGGCATGGCGGACGGGGGGAGGACGGGCGAGCGAGCGGGCAGGGGGGCATCAGACATCATGGGGGAAATCAGGGGGAGCAGGGAACCCTTTATTTTTTTAAAGGAACACTTACCTTTTTCGTGAGTGCGCTCCTGCGCACATGGCCATTTAAGACTCAAACAACTGGAGCACGTGACGGGGTTTTCCCTTGCCTCGTCGCGTGTTTACGTCTAGCTAGGGGCGATGGCGTGCGCTAGCTGCAGCGCGGCCTCGCCCTGACTCCCGACTGGATTATCTGGTAGGTCTAGCAAGGCCCTAAGTAAAGCATGTGTGTCACATTCCATTAAATTAGATAAGCCTTTGGTCCAATTTAGCACGGCTATTCTTATGTTTTTAATGCTGGGATAAATGCGTCTTTAGTCAGTTCTAGGAGGCCATGTTCTTGTGCCATATTTGAGAATTCTAATGGATAACTGAGAAAAGAAACACAGGCATGCCTACCTGAGCCACGATGTAGAACCACAAGTTGTGTATATTATAGAAATAGCCAAATCCAAACATTGCTGTAAAGAGTCCACTGGCAAACATCCCTCCTGTGAGATAATATCGGATAGGCAAACGCTCTCCTATTATGCCACTTTGAATTAAGGCAAAAGAGAAGGAGATAAATTTTGAATGCATACTGAACAAAGTTTTATTGATATAATCTTTAAAATATAAAGATCTGGCATGCAAATCTGACAAATTATAGCCAGCAGGTTGCGGGGGAAGCTGTGGCGTTGGGGTGGTGGGAGAGGGAGAAGCGGCAATGGCAATCCCGAAAGGGGGAGGGAAGCAGCGTGGTGACAGGTGGCAGCTGAGGGGAGTCACAGTAGGGAAGGCAATGAAAGGAAATGCTGAGCAAGGAGGCAAGGAAGAGGGAATCCAGGTAAGGGGGAAGGAAGAAACAAGGGACTCTAGGTCAAGTGGGGGCGGCAAGAAAAGAGGGAATCCAGGTAAGGGGGGCAAGAAAAGAGGGAATTGTATGGAAAAAATGGTGAACCCGAAAAGATGGCCTACCCTATACCCTTGAGTGTATACAGACAACATTTCTTCTC
The DNA here is from genome assembly GCF_023053635.1 of Elgaria multicarinata webbii. Taxonomy (NCBI): domain Eukaryota; kingdom Metazoa; phylum Chordata; class Lepidosauria; order Squamata; family Anguidae; genus Elgaria; species Elgaria multicarinata. The sequence continues at coordinate 69,898,987 of NC_086175.1, forward strand.
TTTTCTTTAGTAATACCGCCCCCAGAATTTGAAACCATGAAGCAGGATTACGAAAACAGTAAAAAAAATTTTTTTTACCTCAGATACATTCCAACTGCATAAGCACATAGAAATGAATAATCGAGGGCTCCCAACAACTGTTTGTAGTTGCTCTTATCTAGGAATACATGTTTGTAACAGTTTATGAGAATGAATTATTTAGGGCTTGAAAATCATTAACTATTTAATACAGAATATATATTGGGATGGTACAAATGATTGAACAACCCACCATGACTTATTCAAACTATGGTGGGCTGCAGTGCATACAGAAAGCTATTTTGCATATTCAGTGCCTGACTGCGTCTTGTCATATTGTGCAAACATGGGAACTACAGATTATGCAAGGGTTAAATAACCCTCACATAACCCATGGTCCCTGGGTTTGCACAATATGGCAAGTTATGATTGGGCATGGAATGTGCAAATCCTGCATGAGCTACAGCCCATCACAGACTTAAAAAACCCACGGTGGGCTGTTTTGAACATGCAAACTACTTCATTCATTCTTGGTGCAGTGTAAAAGAGGGCTTCTAGCAGATATAAAAACATAGCTTGATCCTTGGCAAAGTTTACTTAATCAAGATTGTATTTCTGTAGTGCACTACTTTTGTAACATTCTAAGTGGGCAACCTAAAAACTTTATTTTATACTATAGGATTATAATCTCCAGCATTATAATAAGCCTTAAAATAGAAAATGAAACATCTTGTAAGAGTTAACATTTGTTTTCCCAAGTGAGATGTAAAATGTGCACGAGTCTCATACTAGCCCCATATGCCATGTTTACATCTGGTAACTCCATGGGGAAAATAGCGCCTGCTAGCTCCCACCCGACCTTCATACTGTCAGCTAAACCTGTGCATCGAGCCATGTACATAAGGTCTGTGGTATGATTTGATACTTTCAAAATCTAGGGCCTAGGCCAGATCTCACACACATACACAGGTAGATTCTGAGAAGGCTGAATACATAGAGTTGGGGCGGGGCTACTGGATGCGATCCCTTCTGCATTGAACGTAGATAATAGCAACCAACGAGTGCCAAAGGCACACAACTTTGGCACTCTTTGGTTGCTATTATTCATATCAATTACTGCCTTCTTTAATTTTGAACATCGATAAGCCTTCAGAATAGAGCTAGTACTATTTGTACACAAAAAGGGGAGAGAAGTCTCAGGATGCTGTAGAAAAGTTTATTGTACAAAAGTCTGACGCGTTTTGGCCTCTTGTTCGGTTTTTTTTAAGGCCTTCTTCAGGGGGTTGTTATAACATCTGCAGAAGTAATTAACAACAAATTATTTTGTAATGGCGACTAGAATCCTCATGTTTAATAATTTCTGCAGACATTATAGCAACCCCCTGAAGGCCTTATTAAAAAAAACACAAAAAACCCCAACAAGGCTGAAACTTGTTGGGCTTTCGTACAATGAACTTCTGTATAGCACCCTGAGACTTCTCTCCCCTTTTTGTGTTCATCTTGGATGCTCACCCGCCTTGCACCCTGGTTCTACTTGTGCCAGGTATGAATGCTGCTAATGCAAGGTGGGAAAGGGAAGGAAAAATAAATGTGTAATTTATGTATTCAAAACTTTCTTCAGGAGACTTCAAGGCAGCTAACAATAAATTAGAACAGCCAACCTTTTCTGAGGTGGCCCCCCAATTGTGGAACAATCTCATAGTTATCTTTTCAGCATGAGGTTAAGCCTTTTCTCTTCTCCCAGGCATTTAGCAATACGTAATTAGCCTGGGTTTGTTTCTGTATGTTTTTGTGGTTTAAAATTTTTGTATATTGTTTTTAAGTGCTTTTATCCTATGTAAACTGCCCAGAGAGCTTCGGCTATCTGGCGGTATACAAATGCAATAAATAAAAATAAATAATGTAGCCAAAGTACATTTCTGATACAAAAAGATTTGAAAAAATGCTGATTTAAGATCGATGTTTGAAAACCTTCTTTATTGATCTTAAGACCAATCTCTAGTCTTTTTCTAATATTATCAATAATTAACTGCCTAAACTATTTTTACACGCTTTTGGAGCAATATTGCAGGACAAAAGATAATAAAGTTTTCGTTTAGAATCGATTCTATTTTGGAGATAGTATTTTATTCAATTTATTTGATCATGTCTATAATACTCACGAAATGGCTCCCAACCACAGCGAGATTCATTAGGTAATCTTTTAACGGGCTGAATATGGATGCCATATTCTTTGTCAGTGTTACGCTCAATAACTTGTGGAGTAATGCAGTGCTTATGCAATTCACCCTAAATGAAAATGAAAAAATATTCAATAAAACTTCTTACTGCATCAAACCAAATTAACTAACTTTTATTTAACATGATTTCAAAAATTATCTTGCTGTCCATGGACTTGTTCTAGTCATATTTTCTTTCTATTTTGTAGGTTTTGAATAATAGCCTCAATTTAAGCTACCTTGACATGCACTTTAAAAAAATGCATTTTTGTTTAAGAAACTGCAAATTCCCATGAGGCCTTAGCTGTCTCTTAGGTGAAAGCAATAGAAGAGGACAGTTGCAGAATATGCATAAATTATTACAGTATGCCTTAAACTAATTCCCTATAAAATATGAAGCAGGAATATATAATCACAGAAAATGTGACTTTAAGTGGGTTATATGTGGAAGAAGGGAATTTAGGCAGTGATCATTATAATCCTTTTCTCCTCTACGACAATAAATTGACCCTAATCCAATTGAAGTTTGCTTTTAGTGAGACTAAGTACAACTATGTGGCTTGAGTTAATGTGTACCATTGATTTCAATGGCAATTAAGCACATTTGTCTATAAAACGCCTGGAGTCAGTATTTTTTGCCGATAACTGTAGTGTGTGTGTGTTTTCAATTGTCAAAGTGATCCTGGTATTCTTGTTCCTTATGTTAACTGATACTGTAAACTGAGTGAAGAGTACCTTTAAAGAAAATGGTACAGAAATATTTTAATTGTTTGATGGCTAGATATCATGGTCTATGGACCTCACTCTGGATATTTGGCATGTGTGTTCCTCTGTAGCACTCTTTGGGTTTTGAGCAAATCTGGGGAATTAAAGAACTAGAGTACAAGAGATATAGCATAATTTCTCTCCATCATCTAGGGGCTGTCTCCACGATGCCGAGTTGGCATCACCTTCCCCCAAAAACCCGCAGTTTCCTTTACCCAGGGTGGTGTTGAGTAATCCCAAAGCCAAGGAGAGAGTGTGGGGTTTCCGGCGTCCGTCTGGGCACCAGAGCTGCCTCCCCCGCCCTCTTTTTGGTTTCCAGAGACCAATCACTGGTCGCCTTCCACCAGGACCGTCACCTAGATCAGTCCCGGAGTGAGGTACAGACCTTGCTCCCAAAAAAAATTCAGGGTAAGTTACTGATTTTTAAAAGCACAGCTTCCCGGGAAAGCCCCATGAGGCTACAAATCTGTGGCTGTGTCATATAATTGACGAAGAGCAGATTCACAGCCATCGCAGGGCTTTGGCCTTTCATATCTTGTTATCATAATCAGTTTAGGTGGTTTTATTTGCTGTGTGAGGAAGGTGTGGAGAACCACAACAGCCGAGTAGAAGATAGAACTTCCTTTTCTAACCTTGGTTTCCCAGATACTGTTGGACTACAGCTGCAATTATCCTCAGCAAACAGACAAGTGGTCAAGGATGTTGGGAGTTGTAGTCCAACAATAAATGGATACCAGAGGTTGGGAAAGACCAGGTTATAGGATTTTACTAGAAGTGGGGAGACTCAGGTTCAAATCCTCACTCTGCCATGATGTTCACTGGCTGACCTTGGGCCACTAATTCTCTCTTAGCCTATCCTACCACACAGGAAAGAGAGAAGAATGAACAATGAATGCCACTCTGAGCAACTTAGAGGAAGAGGATATAAATGTAAATAACAAATCAAAACTGACAGATGGCAAAGCATTTCTAATTAGTTGGCATATAAAAAGAATGTGGTTGAGCAAAGAAAGGAACGCAACATGAATTAGATCTAAATAGAGTTGTTTGCCACTGATTGAAACTGTAGCCTCAGCATACCATTACAGGCTTGGTGAGAGTGCAATCATCTGCCTCAATTGCGATGAAACAGGTGGACAAAATCTGAGGCCTATCTCACTACATCCTTATTTTCCGTTTGGCCCACTTAAAGTGACATTTTATTTGCCTTTGTATGCATGGTCCCTTCCATACATTACCAGGTTATATATATCTTGCCAATGTGTTTTACAGAAGTATACATAACACTGAGTCTCTTTGTAGAATTTTAATCACATATTGGCTCATTACAAAAAGTTTATTTGGTTTTATTACTCTACCACAGGCCCAGTTTTATTGCTGCATTGCACTGTAATGTGTACAGCAGTAACACTTTTATAAAAAGTACATAACATTTTACTTCTTTGTTTGACGTCAGCAGGATGTGTTAGAAAGTCATTTCCTTGTTGCTTACCTTAACTATGCTTATTGGTTTCCTTGATAAGTGGAAACTAACATACAGCATAAAAGTCAGGACAAATGTAAAAGCCCGGTACCTGTAACAGAACAAACATTCCATGGGTTGCAGCTATTTTATTTGCCTAATATATACTTGCTGCAATCATTTTAGGCTGTTCAATTATTATATCCATTTTTATTATTTATTTTCATTCTACATGCAGATGTGGAGGCTAATCAAACAAAAGTGAAAGATTAGATAAATAGGTTAAGTGATTTCCAATTTATTGCCCAATACTTAAAATGCTTATTGAAATTAATTGTTTTGAGGAAAGAGTTTTGTCGTCATTTACAAAATCAACAGCAAAGAAGGATATTTACCATTAGCTAGAGCAGGGGAGGGGAGCCCATGGCCCTCTAGATGTTGTTGGACACTAACTCCTTTCATCCCTGGCAATTAGTAATGCTGGCTGGGGCTAACTGGAGTTGGAGTCTATCAATATCTACAGGGCCACAGGTTCCCCACTTCTGAATTAGGGGGTGGCCTATAAATGTACTATATTGACAAAATCCCCCAATCCAGGCAGCTATGCCTTGGCAAACTTTAGGCATAATCAGGATCCACCAAGCTGCTGGACTGGTTGAAAGTGTCAGAACAGCTCCCAGGCATTGTTGACAATTAATGCATGGCCTCTGGGCTGTGTAATATCCAGAACCCAGCTAGGATGGCCAATTTTCCAATTAGCTTCTGTAGCAGTATGACTACATATAAATATTATCACCAGCTAATTTCCATGCTGTAAAAAGCTTTGCCTGCTGATTTCTGCATACGAACCTGTTAAAGACATAACAGCAAACCAGTTTCCTGCACGTCAGTTGGAAATACAAATCCCAGGTATGCCTGGGATCAATGGGGTGGAACATGTCAGTGCAAAGTATTAGTGGATAATGCCCTACATTTGTACTGCAGTACGAGTTAGAAATATCACTGTATTCGATTACAGGCATTAAGAAATATCTACACGGGGGTGGGGAATTCTTTCAAACTCACACTTCACAATGCAGTATAAAGCAGATGTATTCATTGATAAGTTGATACATCATGATATTGTGAATGAGCAGTGGTGTTCTGAAGGCAGACACTCATCATGAGAGTCCCCATAACCATATCCACAAGGAAAGTGCAAAGATACAGGCAACTATGTATCAACAAACAAGTTGTAATAGTTCTCATCTCCACTAGGAGCAGGTCATCTGTAAAGCTAATGGGTCTTAATTGCCCATTCAAGAACATGCCATCCCAAAATACTTTGCAATAGAATAGGGAACAATATACTGTTGCTGTGAAAATTCATTTCCCACCAGCTATTCTGACAATGGCAGCTAAGCTCAGAACAAACAGGAAATTCTGAGAGGCAGATGACATCAGCATCCCTGCTATTCAAAAAGTGCCAGTGATGTGTACTAGTAGCATGCTCATGTATGTTGCCCAATCATTTCCACTGCAAGCAGGAGAGGCTAAATATACATGGGAATTCAGACCTTTTGCTGGTTTCTCCCCTGACAAACCAGAGAAATAACCCCAAAACAAACCATGGTTTATTTCTAAGTTTGTCAGGGAAGAGACAAGCCAGAGGTCCAGGTTTGCACATCACATTGAACAAACCATGGGCCAAAGTTTTGTTTACTGTCATGTACAAAGCCTCCCATTCCCAAACTTGTAAGCAATGTAGTTGTAAGAAGTATAGTATAATGCAAGGCTAAACCTAGAAGAAATACACAATTTAACAATATGCATCTTTGTGCAATCTTGTTTCATATTTGAAAATAGATTGGACATCAACACTGGATTAGTCTGAATGTTCTTTTCAAGAAATAGAATATAACTTACCACTGGTCTCTTGTAAATGATGTGATCAAACGAATCCCAGGTGGAAGCTCAGCCATTTACTTCAGTACCAGTTTCAAATTTTATTTATTTGAGCGCTTCAGAGACTTGTTCTATGTTTTCAGTAAACAAAACGTCAAGCTGGCCAATGTCCTTTACATTTCTTCCTTGATGTCATCAACCAAGTGCATACCTTTCAAAAACAGTGTTTAAAAGTTACTAATAAAGCAGTCACAAAATTTCTCAGCTCCAGTAAAAGTCTGAAGAGAACATACATTTAATTTACTTTTCAGGTTCACCATTTTTTTTCTTGCTCCCCCTTTACCCAGATTCCCTCTTCCTTGCCTCCCTGCTCAGCATTTCCTTCCCTTCCCTACCACAACCACCCTCTGCTGCCACCGCTCACCTCACTGCTCCCTCTCCCCTTCTCAGGATTGCCTTTGCCGCTTCTCCCCCTCTGCCCCAGCTTCTTTGCCCCCAACCCGCCGACCATAATTTGTCAAATTTTCATGTCATATCTTCATATTTTAAAGATTAGATCAATACATCTTTGTGCAATATGCATTCAAAATTAATCTCTCGTTTGCCTTAATTCAAAGTGGAAGAGGAGCGTTTGCCTATCCAATATTATCTCATAGGAGGGGTGTTTGCCAATGGACTCTTTACTGCAATGTTTAGATTTGGCTGTTTCTATAATATACACAATTTGTGGTTCTACATCGTGGCTCAGGTAGGCATGCCTGTGTTTCTTTTCTCATTTATCCATTAGAATTCTCAAATATGGCACAACAACATGGCCTATTGTACATTTAACTGTTAATTGGCAGGGTTTAAAGAAATGCAAACAATGGTGAAAATGTATATAGCTTAAATCTCTAGAAGAATCTGGCAGCAGGTCAGCAGCCCTCAGATACCGGCTTAAAGGGCATTAGATGTACCTACTACTACCCTGAGGAAGTTGGTGTTGGGTGGCTAAAAGGAAGCCATAAAATCAACCTGTAAATAGGGGGGGGGGGATAATTGCCTGGCAGCAATGAAGGCACCAGGAAGGGAATTCCATAAATACAGAACTTACATGTCTTCACTCATAAGACTACGCTGGAAGAGAATATAATTCTTTCAAAAGCCTTCTTTTTATACAGCCCAATTAACAAGATGGTTTAAGGAGCTTAACAGCACAATCCTACACGTCCTTACTCAAGAGTAAATCCCATTAAGTGGGGCCTACTCCCAAGTAAGTGGTTTAGGATTGCATCTTTACAGTTAAATCCTATGCATGTCTGCTCAGAACTACTCCTAGTAAGTGTGAATAAGATTGCAGCCTTAGAGCCTAAACAGTGCTCCGTGGCTTTGCATATATGCCCTAAGATAGGGATGCAGAACCTCTGCCCCCCCCCGGGGGTCCCAATCTGGCCCCCTGGGGTTCCCTAAAACACTGCGCCCCTTGCCCTGGCACCCCCCTCCCCCCACCCCCAAACACCAATCCTTCGGCAGTTTCCTGGCTTTTGTGCAGTTTTCCCCAGGCTAACAGGTTGAAGCGCCTCTCCCTAACGCGACCCCCTCCGAAGACGGGTGTAGAGGGAGGGGGGGCTGTGCGTGCGTAACCGACTGAGAGAGAGGAAACAGTGACAACAAAGCAACAAATACACACACACGTAAATATGCATACACACATTCCCCCATAGAATGAATGCACCCCCCCACCCTTTATGCCCCTCTAGCGGACGCTCCGTTGCTCAAGGCGACGTTGGGCCGACGTTGTTGCCAAGCAGCCGCAGTCAGCAGCAGCAGGTGCATCTCCGGAGGGAGCCCGCGGCACTTTCCCCTAAGCCAGCCTCCCTCGGACAGCGGCTGGTTTTTTGGCCAGGATGAGGGAAAGACCTATCCGAGCCCCCTCCCATCCTCAACACTCCCGCCTTCAGGGCTCCTTCTCCGAGGCTCAAACTCGGGCGCGCGGGGGAGGCAGGGAGGGTCCAATCCTACCTGAAGGGAGGAGGAGGAGGAGGATGCCGGCGGCGTCCCCACTTCAGCAATAGCTCTGGGCGCTCCAAACACGAGGCGCCGTTTCCTGGCAGCGGCGACTTCCTGGTTTAGCCGCCGGTTCGCTTGGTTTCATTCAAGCCGAGCCGGTCCTTGAGTACGGCGAGAAGTGGGACAGAGGCAGGAGAACCTGTTCCGCTTGTCGGGCTTCCTCTGTTTTTGTTCTGACGAAGAAGGGCGCTCTAAGGCATGGCTTGAGGCGCTAAATGTCAGAGAAAGAGAGGGAGGGAGGAGCGAAGCCTTGCTCCTCTTTCTGACTTATTTTAAAATAAAAAGCATTGCGTGGCTCTTAACATGAAGCAGAGGTACTGGTTTACACGGTTCTATAAGCGGCGGCTCGTAAGATTTTTCCCTTTTCTGATCCGACTACTACAAGCTGCGTCGAATGAATAGCTGCGTTGTCAGGTAGAGGTCCAACAGGAGCAGCTTTTCTCATCAGGAAGATGCATTGCTAAGAGGAAACAGCGGCGTCAATTAAATATTTTATTGCAGCGTTCTAAACAGAGAGCAATATTTATATATATAAATGTTTTGTCCACGAACTTCGGAGCGGGTTTCCTTATGCAGGATTAACACGCACGCACACAAATATTGTTTTCGTACTTTTGCAAACCTTGGGATTCCCCAAGCCTGTTTAAACCTCCCTCTTTTCCCCTGTTCTGGTTGGCTACATAAGGACCCCCACCCAAGAGAATGATATAGCCTATTATAGCTGAAATGCCTCCCTGGTTGGGTGGAGGGAATGTGGTTAGGTAGGATTGGAGAAGCTCCATTACACTTCTTGGTTCTTAATTTCCTCTCTCCACCATTTTAGATACGTTGGCCAATAAATTAGTCTAATTGTCTGTGCTTGGAGATGGGGGAAAGGGGGGCAACAGCTTTTTATATTTTCTTGCTTTCATGTAGCTGCATACACCTACACAGAAAACGCATGAAATGAGAACCTTCTGTTCTTTTTCTTTTGTACAAGCATGTGACAACAATAATGAATGATGTTGCTGTTATCAAAACACGAAACATGGCAAGGATTCATATATGATCTTTTTAAAAATGATGGTTAATATGTTTTGCTGTTGTCTCAGTAATCCCTGATACAATTCTGCAATGGATGGCATTGTTGTTATATCCAATTATAGTTGCACAGCAAACATCTGCTTTGCCAACAACAAGCAGTATTAGCTGAGATTTAAACCAGGCACTTCTAAATTAGAGATCATGTTCTTGGCTGCTGTACTCCCAGACATCAGCTCTTATTTATTAACATACTGCTTTTTAATTTTAGGTCTTTCTCCTAGTATAAATAAAACCAAAATGAGCTAATGCTCATATAGCAAAAATGTTCTACTCGAATCAGGTTGCTGCTCTTTTCTGACATCACCCAAAAGAATTCTGGTATTGTTTATTCTCAAAGTAGATGGAATGTAACACAACCTGACCCAACATTTTATTTCCATGCAAATGAGTCATTGGTAATTATCATTGCAGTCAGACAAAGCCCTTCCTATCTTTTCAATCTATTTTTGATGTAGGCATATTATGCCAGGAATGGACTACTGGTTTAGTCCTGAAAGTCACATCAGAAATACAGCATGAACCAAATGCTGCAGACAATTTACATATTTTAATTTCGCAGGATTAACACAATTTACATAAATCCATGTGAACATGCTGTAATTAGTTGGCAATTTGTATTTGGACACTGCGATGTCATATAAAAAATGAGAGCCAGCCCTTGGAAGAATCCCTGCAAATGGGTTTATGATTTAGAAATCATAAAAATTGAAATACATAAATAGTTGCATGATCCATATATGATCACTTTCCTTTCAGTGAAACAGCTCCCAGCACTGAACCACAGGCCATATTATATTAAACAATGCCCAGGGTGAGTTTTAAATGAGCAATTTTATATGATGTACATGTTTTGGAGGCTACTGAGCTTTAAAAAAAGGAGTAAAGTCAAGTGCATGCCTCACTCATTTCCCCCCAACTATCCATTTTGAGGTGATTTCCTGGCTTTTGTGCAGTTTCCCCCCCCCCCCCCCCTGTTCTAAAAGGTTGAAATGCCTCTTCTAAGGCTTGGGGCTTCACCATACCAGGCCTTTTTATCCCGCAATTTAGAGCTTCTGCTTCCAGATTTTTTATGGGATTAAAATCGACTCCTTACATGTGCTGATACGGGTTGTTTGTCTTTCTTGGCAAGTTCTCAGTTTCATTTTCAGTTTCATGTTTCATGTTACAGCCACTAGATGGTGCTGCTGTTATAGTGCTATTACAGAAGTACACAGGAAATAAAGTGCTTCATAAGCACTTCCTAGAGAAAAAAAAATAGACTTTCCCTGTGCTTTACAATGGCAGGATAAAGATCATAAACTGTGGGAGGGACCCTGGAAGTTGAAGATGTCCTGTAAAGGATCCACAAATTTCCCTGAGTAAATTTGATCAGATGTTATAAGCTCCATGTGGAGAAGCAGTAAGTTCTTTAAATTAAAATATGCTAGTATTTTTTATATTTTAGCCCCACACACCCAGTCCCTTCTTGCTTTGGGCCCACCCACTACTGGACTGCAGCCCCTGAGAGCATCTCCAAAATGGATTGGCCCTTGATCCAAAGGAGGTTCTGCATCTCTTATTCCTCATGGATCATACCAGTGTGTTTGGGAGTATCCCCATTCACTTCTTTTTGTGCTAGTTTATTTCCAACAGCCATACTATATCTGGAATTATATCTGTGATTCTACGGTATTATTATTATTATTATTATTATTTTATTATTATTATTTATATAGCACCATCAATGTACATGGTGCTGTACAGAGTAAAACAGTGAATAGCAAGACTCTGCCGCATAGGCTTACAATCTAATAAAATCATAGTAAAACAATAAGGAGGGGAAGAGAATGCAAACAGGCACAGGGTAGGTAAGCAGGCACCGGGTAGGGTAAAACTAACAGTATAAAGTCTGCACAACATCAAGTTTTAAAAGCTTTAGGAAAAAGAAAAGTTTTTAGTTGAGCTTTAAAAGCTGCGATTGAACTTGTAGTTCTCAAATGTTCTGGAAGAGCGTTCCAGGCGTAAGGGGCAGCAGAAGAAAATGGACGAAGCCGAGTAAGGGAAGTAGAGGCCCTTGGGCAGGCGAGAAACATGGCATCAGAGGAGCGAAGAGCACGAGCAGGGCAATAGTGTGAGATGAGAGAGGAGAGATAGGAAGGAGCTAGACCGTGAAAAGCTTTGAAGGTTAACAGGAGAAGTTTATATTGGATTCTGAAGTGAATTGGAAGCCAATGAAGAGATTTCAGAAGCGGTAATTAGTTTCTGCTGGCCAGGGGCAATGAAAGGCATCCCAAGATTGTGCATTGTTCATATAAGTTTTGTCTCCAAGATGCTTAACTATACCTTTGATCACTAACAATCCCTTATAGATCTAAAAGCATAAACCTATGCATGTTTACTGAAAAATAAGTTCAATTGTGTTCAGTGGAGCTTACTCCCATGTAAGTATGCATAGGATTGCAGCCTAAGAGTATTTAATAATATCTTATCCTTCTCCCTTTCAAAACTGCAAATGTATTTCTGATATAAGAAAGTCTTCCAAAATGTCCCAATATGTTTTGCTGCCGAGTGTCGAAGAATGAAATGCTACCCTCTCCCATTCCATGTACAAAAGCTGACTGGACTAGCAGTTGAAAATTTCTTCAACATTGATGATGAGACAATATCCTCTGATGCACTTGAAGATAGCATACTACCGTATTTCTTCGATTGTAAGACGCCATCGATTGTAAGACGCACACTAATTTCAGTACCACCAACAGAAAAAACACACACCCTAAGACACACCTGCGATTCTAAGACGCACCCCATTTTTAGAGAAGTTTATATGGGAAAAAAGTGCGTCTTAGAATCGAAGAAATAGGGTAGCTTAGGGAGCACAGGACAGGACATGTGGCCCACCACTCTGTTCTTCAACACTTTGCTGCCACTTCCCAGTATCTGCTGCCTTAGGCCCATTCAATTTGATGCTCCAAGAACTAGTTTTAATCCGCTGTTGACACAAGAAAATGAGTCTTTTACACTTATCTGTTGTACAGATAAACAGGATTTATTTGCATCTCAAAGAAATAACTAGGGATGTGCTCCGCTTCTCTTTGGTTCAGAGAAGCAGGATCGTGGCGGCCTAATTCGCCCCCGGAAAAGGTGGAGGCAAAGAGAATCAGGGGGGCTGCGGATCGAGGCGAAGAGGATCACCTCAATCCAGAGCTTCGTCTGCAGGTAAGTGTGTGTGTGGGACTCATTTGGTGCTGCCGGCGCCGCCATCCATGCGGCGCCAGGTAAGGGAGCAGGGAGGGACGCTTATCTGCGTCCATCACAGGCTTCAATTGAGGCCCCAGTTGAAGGCGGAAGTGAAGGCCGAGGCCTCTTCCGGCTTCAACCAGGGCCTCAATTGAAGCCCGTGATGGATGCAGGTAAGGGGGCGGGGGTGGGGTGGCTTATCTTGCGCCGCCGCTGCTGTCCATGTAGCAACGGCGGCAAAGCCGGATCTCGCTCCGTGGAGCAGAGCGGGAGACAGGCGGAGCGGTGCGAAGAGGATCGGGCCCGATCCGGATTTTCCAGATCGGGCCACGAAGAGGATTGGGGGGGTCCGTGCACGCCCCTAGAAATAACCAGAAATGTAAGATCTGAGACTGTAGATGTCAACAACAACTAGCAAGTCCAAAATAGAAAGTACTCTGGTTGCACTTATAATTCAGATTTCTAAAATCCATCACATACCTATGTATACCATGTGTGTGTGTGTTTAAATGCTTTTGATACAAGATAGTGATTTACTAAATATTTATTTAGCTGTGAGGAAGCAGGCTCATCTAGTAGTGGGTAAGGCTGCAATCCCGTGCACACTTACTTGGGGGTCAGTCATTGAACTCAGTGGGGCTTATTTCTGAGTGAACCAAAGGATTGTGCAGCATAAGACTGTGCTATGAATCGGTAAGTCCCGGGTACGAATTCCTGATCATTGGCCGGGCTGATGGGAGTTGAAGTCCAAACATCTGGGGGACACCGCGTTGAGAAAGACTGATGCAGAGTTTCAAGAAGTGAACGTTTCCCTGCCATTTCATCCCCACCCTGGGAAATGCTGTGCCCATTGTTTCTTTTCCTGTCGTGCAGCCTTAAAGAACGTTGCAAAGAAACACACAAAGAAAGCCAAATGCGCCGCCCGCAAGCCCCCGTCAAAAGTTATGTCCCGCCTGCCTGTCACACAGCGGACCAATCGCGGAGGCAACAAGTGCCGAGACGCAGAAGGTGGAAGAAAGGGAGGCGGAACAGGCATTGGCTTCCCTGCCGGATCAGCCGCGACGGTTCAAACCACGGTTGCTATGGAGATCACGCTCCTGGAGCACCGCTCTCGCAGGAGGTCGGTGAGGGGGCGGGGTCCGACCAGGACGCCGTTTCCATAGTGACAGGGCCTTGGCTGAAGCATGTCGGACCTTGGCTCAGAAGAGATCGAAGAGGAGGCAGAGAACGACTTGGGGGTCAGTGCGAGGCGGCGCGGGGGGATATAGGAGAGCGGGAAAGAGCCGGCGAGAGAAAAAGTGTTGGTGGGGGGGGGGGATATATGTGTATGGTTGAGTTAGATATTCGAAACACATTTACTGTGGAGTAAGCCCCATTGATTACAGTGGGACTGACTTCTGAGTAAACCTGCACAGGAGTAAACGTCATCTGAGTAAACATCTCCCACTGTGGTGCAGGACCTGGTGAAGAAAGCGGCTTTTGCTGACTGATTAATGCACTTTTGCATGATGACAGAAACGTTTGGGTAAAAATAAAACAGTCACCACATTATGTGTAACTTAGGGTGACCATATGAAAAGGAGGACAGGGCTCCTGTATCTTTAATAGTTGCATAGAAAATGACACCTGCTGAAATTCCCTTTTCAATGCAACTGTTAAAGATACAGGAGCCCTGTCCTTTTCATATGGTTACCCTATATAAACAAACATTAAAATGTTTAAAAAGTAAATTGTGTTTCAAGTAAATTTTGATTATAAACATAGGACCCTGCCTTATACCAGGTCAAACCATTGATCCATCTAGTTCAGTCAGTGTGACTATAATAAACTCCTTTCGATGCCAGGTGAAGATCTTTTTATTTTCCCAGTACTTTAACAGTTTATCATTTTAGTCTTTTAATTTTGCTGTTTAAAATCTGTATTTTAAATCCATATAAACCTCTGCATTGCTGCTCGGTTTCATCCTGGTTATGCCTTTATATTGTACTTTTATATTGTGTTTTTATACTGTGGTTTGTTTTATACCTTGAATTGTACTTGACGGTTTTAATTTTTGTGAACCTTCTAGAGAGAAATGCACTAAATAAACAAATAAATAAATCTGGTAGTCTTTTAGGTGCCAGAAGAGTCTTTCTTGTTTTTGCTGCAACAGAGTTCATTCAGCTACCCCTCTGGAAGAAAACTACCAATGGCTTTGAATGTAAAGCATGTTCTACCACTGAGTTATGGCCTAAGACCAGTATGAATATAGAAGTTATTATATATTCCAAATATTTCTTTGCTAGTCAATTCTATGCATGTCAGAAATAAGTCATATTAAGTTCAATGGAACTTTTTCCATGGTAAGTGTTACATAGGGTGACCATATGAAAAGGAAGACAGGACTCCTGTATCTTTAACACTTGAATAGAAAAGGGAATTTCAGCAGGTGTCATTTGTATATATGGAGAACCTGCTGAAATTCCCTCTTCATCCCAACAGTTAAAGTGCAGGAGCTATACTAGAGTGACCAGATTTAAAAGAGGGCAGGGCACCTGCAGCTTTAACTATTGTGATGAAGAGGAAATTCACCAGGTTTCCCATATATACAAACAACACCTGCTGAAATTTCCTTTTCTATGCAACTGTTAAAGATACAGGAGCCCTGTCCTCCTTTTCATATGGTCACCCTAGTTTATAAGCAGTTTAGCTTCTCTGTTTTAGTGGAATGCTAACAGTTCATTCTCATTTGAGTAGGAATATGAAGGAGAACGCAATGAAGCTGGTGAACGGCATGGACATGGGAAGGCCAGATTACCCAATGGTGATACCTATGAAGGTGAATATGCAAATGGTAAAAGAAGTGGGCAGGTAAGATTCATTTTGAAAACAATTTGCTCATTTGCCACTGGAAAACCTAGTCTCTGAGTGCCAATACTTATGTGGCTAAAATAGCACCATCCATGCACAAGATGGAGGTATCAGCAGGCTTTGAGGAACCCCAAGGTTTACAGGAATACAAACCAACTTTTTGGGGGATGGGTGAACTCTAAGTGGGTGGGGTAGGGTGGAGGGAATGACCAAGAAGTGGTCCAGTGAAGACTGAGCATACTCAGTGAGCACTGAATACTGATTGGCTGTTGGGGAGAAAAATGGAAAACCAGGGAGGGTGGAATGGAATGGAGTAACTGGAAATCTGAATAGGAGCAGTCGACCTTGCAACATTTTGTGGCAGATCCTACTTGTTTGCACATGTCAGCTATTTTTCTAATATAGGCACAGTAATCAAACAATCCTGAGATTGAACAATAACTCTGTGCAACATGTATGTTTCAGGGACTGTACAGATTTAAAAATGGTGCACGCTACACAGGAGAATACTTTGACAACAAAAAACATGGCCATGGCGTCTTCATTTATCCTGATGGATCCAAATATGAAGGTAAATTGTATTTCTTTGTTCATATTTAATTGTGAGGTTTCTGATGGCAATTGTGTCCCTGTTTGTGAATTAATGATAGACTGTGGTGGTAGGGAACAATAGATTGAGAGGAGTTATTTGATTCCACAAACAAAAAGATTATTAAACCTTTCCTTCCCTCCATACTTGCCACAGCATAGACTTCAGAGAAGAAATGATTGAAGGTTTTGTATAAAATGAGGAGAAATACACCTTGATAAAGCAGTACATATGGAAGTATGTATGTCTCTAGCTAGATGAAGAATTGCATGTCTGGTTCCCTCCCTAAGGCAGCTGCCCAAAATCTGTAAACAAACCAATCAACTTTTGGTGGGAGGGTGAAAAGTGGAGAGAGAATAAATCCAGCCCCAGCGTTACTGCCCTATAACAGCTGATCAGTACGATCACTTCTAGTTTTCTGAAAGGGTAAAACTCTTGTAGCACATAAATGGGGAGGGGCCATAGCTCAGTGGTAGAGCACTTGCTCTGAGTGGGGTGCCGCAGGGCTCAGTCCTGGGCCCAGTGCTCTTCAACATTTTTATTAATGATTTGGACGAGGAGGTGCAGGGAACGCTGATCAAATTTGCAGATGACACAAAATTGGGTGGGATAGCTAATACCCTGGAAGACAGAAACAAACTTCAAAGTGATCTTGATAGGCTGGAGTGCTGGGCTGAAAACAACAGAATGAAATTTAATAGGGATAAATGCCAAGTTCTACATTTAGGGAATAGAAACCAAATGCACAGTTACAAGATGGGGAACACTTGGCTCAGCAATACTACAAACGAGAAAGATCTTGGAATTGTTGTAGTTCGCAAGCTGAATATGAGCCAACAGTGCGATATGGCTGCAAGAAAGGCAAATGCTATTTTGGGCTGCATTAATAGAAGTATAGCTTCCAAATCACATGAGGTACTGGTTCCTCTCTATTCAGCCCTGGTTAGGCCTCATCTAGAGTATTTTGTCCAGTTCTGGGCTCCACAATTCAAGAAGGATGCAGACAAGCTGGAGCGTGTTCAGAAGAGGGCAACCAGGATGATCAGAGGTCTAGAAACAAAGCCCTATGAAGAGAGACTGAATGAACTGGGCATGTTTAGCCTGGAGAAGAGAAGATTGAGGGGAGACATGATAGCACTCTTCAAATACTTAAAAGGTTGTCACACAGAGGAGGGCCAGGATCTCTTCTCAATCCTCCCAGAGTGCAGGACACGGAATAACGGGCTCAAGTTAAAGGAAGCCAGATTCCAGCTGGACATCAGGAAAAACTTCCTGACTGTTAGAGCAGTGCGACGGTGGTTGTGGGCTCTCCCACACTAGAGGCATTCAAGAGGCAGCTGGACAAGCATCTGTCAGGGATGCTTTAGGGTGGATTCCTGCATTGAGCAGGGTGTTGGACTCGATGGCCTTGTAGGCCCCTTCCAACTCTGCTATTCTATGATTCTGTGATCTTTGGGATCTCAAAATAGGCCTGGAAAAATTTGTGCCCTGAACCCTGGAGAGCTGCTGCTGTCAGAGTCAACAATACTGGGCTATATGACTCAGTATAAGGAAGCTTCCTATGTTCCTAACTTGGATCAGGATCTTGGAGACTGGTTTTGCATGATTGTGGGGGTGAGAAAAGGCATTATGGCTTCTCTCTCCCCCCCCCCCCCCCGCTGTGCTTGCTGTGTGTATCTCTTGTTTACATAACAGTGTGGGTTGGCATGATGTCCAGACCCAGCATGCAGCGTGGGTAATTATGTAAACAACTAGCGTACATGTGGCAGGGGCAGGGGAGAAGCCATGATGGCTTCTTTTACCCCTGCGATCAAACCTGGCCATTTTGGGAATAGGGTTCAGCACTTTGGATAGCTCCTTTAGAGTTTTGGCCGATTCTGATTAAAACAGAATGGTATCACAGCTCCACCGAAATTGGAGCCATCAGCCTCCACTGTATGCCCTGACTTTCACTGGCTCTCCGAGGATTGATGCAGAGGCCATTTCCAGTCCTGTACATGAAATCCTTTAACTAGAGATGCTGGGTTTAAACATGGACCTTATACCTGCAAAGTATATGCTCGTCCACTGAACTATGGCTCTTCCCATTATGGGATTATGGCAGATAGGCAGAGCAGGACCCACTGGCTGTGCACAGGATGCTACTATAGCTAGATTAATACAAGCCACTTTGCATCAGCCCCTGATGTCACATGTGCCACTGGCTCCACTGTGTTGATCTATGCATGTTGAGTGCAAGTTCTACAAAGGGGCACTTTAGTCGCGTACACCTTCATTCCACATGATCAAGATTGCCCCCATCCCATAATACAGGCCTCTCAGGCACATGGAGTACCTACATGTGTGCAGCTGTGTATGGATAGGTGCTGCTGTACGTACATTATGCATTGTGTACACAGTGTTGGTGGTGGGGCAAGCAGTGCAGTCCTGCACACACCTTTCTCTGTGCATACATATGTGCATATAAAGTATCTTCAGGGGGGCACTTCTGTTATGGATCAGCACTGGCATTATGTTCCTCCTTGAGCCCTTGACTAATGAGCAGTTAATCACAATGGAGGAGGCCTGCACAACTTGTGATCTGCTAAGCTGAATGCATGACCATCAGCAACGTATTATGGCCTGCCAGGTGGCTTGCAAAACTTTTGGTCAACATTTTTGCAGTTCCAGTCAGGTAGAAACAAACAGGAAGTTTTCAGCCTCCTAGTGGACCAGCATACATAACTTAAAGGCTTAGTGAGTCACAAGGTATCAGACCTGAAACAGAAGATTACTTCCAGTAGGTGAATTGTACTTTGGAGTGATAGGATTTGCAACTGAGAGAGAGACAAGTGTCAGCAGCAGTACAAGAAGATCAAGGGCGTCATCAGACGAGTGTTTTATTGCTAGGCACTCACAGATTTCCACAGGTCCCTCTCACGACATCGTCTGCATCCCACGCACCTCCCACCCCTTCTAGCCTTCTACATGCAACAACATCCCCCCCCAGAAAGTCTGACTTATTTTTTGAGATGGAACTTGCCTCTATCACCTGCTATGTGCAGAAGAAGCAGCGCGATCAAAACGGCCACGTGCACGTTGTTTACTTCCTCTTTTGAAAGAGGAAGTAATGAGGGACAAACGTGCGGGTGGAGAAGTGACAGTAAGGAAACGAGATTTTCCCCTGTATGATGACGCCTCAAAATGGTGTAGAGAGGTACACCAAACTAATATTTTTGTTGCCCTGTCTTTTGGGCACATTCTTATTCCAGGAAATCTCTGTTTACATGATGAAATGCTCCAGTTTTACTTCCTTGTTGTTGTTCCCCTTCATACAGGATTCTTTTAGTTCTAGATTTTTCAATCACGATCAGTGAAATATGAATTATATTTATTATATTACTATTGTATAAGTACTGAGCACTTTCCCTGACATTAACTATTACATTATTTGTTCAAGCCAAGACCAAGTACTACAGTTTACAAAGGTGCGTGTGTGTGTGGAAAGTTTTATATAGCTTTCTATTATGTTCATTGCAGGAGACTGGGTGGAGGACCAAAGGCATGGAAATGGCGTTTATTACTATGTAAATGGAGACACGTATACTGGAGACTGGTTCAATCATTGCAGGTTTGCTTCACTGCAGTTTCAGGTTTCTTTTTTTAAATATGATTGATGAATTGTAAATACTAGTGCAGCCTTCCCCAACCTGGTGCCCTCCAGATTTGTTGATCTGCAACTCCCATAATCCAGAACCTGCACAGGCTGTGCTGGCGGGGGATAGTGGTAGTTGTGGTCCAGCACATCTGGAGGGCACCAGTTAGGAGGAGGCTGCAGTAGGATCTGAAACAAAATCTTGCACCGTGTCCCTAACCTTTAGGACAACTTTCATTGATGGCTTCAGCCAGCCTCAGTCAGGATCCTTGCAGTGCTTTTTAGGCCTCTCAGACAGGAAGGGGGAAAGGATACTTTTTTCTCTACCCACTGCAAGATCTTCCCTTGCCATGCAATGTAGTGCTAGAGAATTCTTCACAATCATCCCAGAGTGCAGGACACAAAATAATGGGTTCAAGTTACAGGAAGCCAGAATCCGGCTGGACATCAGGAAAAACTTCCTGACTGTTAGAGCAGTACGACAATGGAATCAGTTACCTAGGGAGGTTATGGGCTCTCCCACACTAGAGTCATTCAAGAGGCAGCTAGACAACCATCTGTCAGGGATGCTTTAGGGTGGATTCCTGCATTGAGCAGTGGGTTGGACTCAATGGCATCATCATCATAATAATTAATAATAATGTTATTTCTAATCTTCCTGACTGTTAGAGCGGTACGACAATGGAACCAATGACCTAGGGAGGTCGTGGGCACTCCCACACTAGAGACATTCAAGAGGCAGCTGGACAACCATCTGTCAGGGATGCTTTAAGGTGGATTCCTGCATGCCCAGGAGGGGGTTGGACTCGATAGCCTTATAGGCCCCTTCCAACTCTGCTTTTCTACAATTCTATGAACCTACGTTTTGGGGCTGCTGCCAGTCCTGAACCTGAGCATTGTATTGCCATGGAGCAAGGGTGGTGGCTCTGGAAAGTGGGAAAGGTCCATAGGAATGGGAGGCTTTTTGGTTTTTTGTTTAGCCTTATGGCCTTTATTTCCCCCACCCCTTCCCACCAACCCTAATCCTCCTTCCAGGATATTCATGATAAGCTTAGGCACTTGACCAGGCCAATTTCTTCTGTCTCTCCTGCCCACCATTTTCCGTTCCCGGAATTTCATCCTAACATGCCATGTGTCAGCTGCTCTCAAGTACATACTAAATCAGTAAATAAGCCAAGGCTCTATTTAGTTGAAAACCAGTGTGCATTAACTGTTAAATCAACCAGGTAGTTTGCATTCTTATTCGGGAAATACATGGAATTCAAAACGGTAAATGAACAGTGAAATCCTATACATGTCTACTTGGAAGTAAGTCTCATTGAATTCAGTGGGGCTTACTCTGAGGTAAGTGAGGACTGGATTGCAGCCTTAATTTAAATCGGTGATTTAAACCAGATTTTTCTTAGAGATAAATTTAATAATTACTTTAAATTGATTATTTAAATTGCCTTGAATTTTTATCAGTGCATTCTGAGACAATGTGGGAGAGACAGCTCAGACAGTGTTCAGAATCAGAATTAGGCTTTTCTACCTGTTTAACGTGAAGCTGCTCTTTGTCTCTCCATAGGCATGGGCAAGGTACCTATTTCTATGCACTAACTGGCTCTAAGTATGTTGGCACCTGGGCAAATGGACAACAAGAAGGATCTGCTGAAATTATTCACCTAAACCATAGATTCCAGGGGAAGTTTGTGAATAAGAATGTACGTATGTATGTTAGAACTAGTAGTGATCTTCGAATGTCTTGGAAGGGATTTTTCATTATTTAAATCTTAACTGAGAGTGCCGTGTCACTTCTTCAGCTTATCTTGTATCCAGTCTCCCCTTCCAATATATGATAGTCCTGATGTTAGCCCAGAAGCTCCTTATGTACAGAGGTTCTCACATATAAGACTTCACGCAGAGTCTTATGTGAGCAAGTGCTTTTCTTTCACTTTAGTGTGGGAGCAGTTCTACCTGTCCATACACATTTCTCAGGAGGGTTTGATTAGCCTGAGAATGTGTGTTTTATTTTGGTAGATGGTGAATATCAGGGGTTCCCAAACTTTTTGGACCAGTGGGCCCTTTTGGGAATTTGAGAGACTGGTATGGGCACCATCAATGGGTTCCATAGAGCATGAGGCTAGACACATAATAACTGCTGTGGGGTCCTGGCTAGTCAAAAGACATGGGGGCTGGGGGAGAAATAGCAAGGCAAGAGGCTGGGAGGAAGGGGGGAAATAGAGGGGTAGAGGGGCGAGAAAGAGTGATGCTAGAAGTTGGGAGTGAAGAGAAACAGCAAGATATAGGGTTTAGTGAGAGAAAAAGAGCAAGTGTAGGGCTAGGAAGGGAGAGAAAGAAGAAGGGTAGGGATAAGGAAGGGAGAGAAATAGCAAGGAAAGCGGATGGGTAAAGAGAAATAACAAGGTTAGGGGCTGGGAGTGGAAAGATAGAGGGCTTAATTAAATGTGGCTTTTATTACACACACATGATTGATTGCTCATGGTAGTTTGTGGGTCCTTTACATGACGTCATCAACCTCTAGGGCATCTCCTGAGCTTTTTGAGCTTTATCTCACTTTCAAAAAAATCAGGGAAACCTTAATAAGAAGACTTCAAAATGCAATTCTTTCCCATGAAATTCTGAAGTTGCGCTGTAACCACAGCACCATCTAGTTGCTGTAAAATGAAACGTATAGAAAGGTATTCCCCAAATAAAAGCACATGTCCGACTGTGTAAAGAAGCTGATTTTATTCCTGCAGAGAATCCAGAAGCAGAAGCCCTGGTAAGGATGCGAAATTTTATCCTCATGTGGTATAGCCCAGAGAAAGAGCAAAGGGGACAAGTCTATGCGGCTAGGGGAAAACTATTTCCTTCTCTTCCTGAACAGCTGATCAGTGCAGGTCCAGGAATGGGAAGCAGAACATGATGACCTAACGTTTTCATTTTTAAAAAATTATAAATACATTTTTGAAAGGGCAGGGAATGGAGAGCTTTGTGGGTGCCTTTGGAGGTCCTGTGGACGTCCCAGTGAGGACCCTGGTGTATAAATTTCTTAACAGTATCAGCAAAAACAAGTAAGACTAACTTGAAAGAATACCAAATTTACTATGGCATGCGCTTTGGGTACTAGAATCCATTTCATCAAATGCATGATGCGTTATCGTCAATTGGCAGGTGCACATGAGTGTAAAAGGGGAAAATTTTAACAGTCGGGTCAGATGAAAATGCAATGTAAAAAATACAATTGTCATAATCTGTGACAATTATGTTAAAGTTTACATACGAATTATTACTTTCAGGTCAGCAACAAAGTCTCCTAGGAGATTGAAATGTTCCCCCACTGGTTTCTGGATATTGCTGTTTCTGATACCAGATTTCTGTCTTTTTGTGTGTATGTAGAGAATGACTCGTTTTCCTGTATAGAATGCAGAAGGGCATTGTTGGAAGATGCCATCTTTGGGGGTGCTAGAGTATAAAGCAGTTTGAGGGATATTTTGTGTCTTTAGGATTTGATATTGTCGGAACATTACTTTTTCCTCCTTTTCTCATACAGCCATTGGGTCCTGGGAAGTATATATTTGATATTGGATGTGAACAACACGGGGAATATTGTCACGAGGTAAATGCTATAGTGTAAATAATGCTAACAACTAGAAAGCCCAGGATTGTATTTATTATTTTAGCTCACTTGATTCTTGTTACGTCTTGTAGCTGACAGGTGAACAATAAATCTTGTTAAAAGGTATGTACTTTTCTTAGCTTTACAATGCAACAGTAACCATTTTCATAACAACGCTAGCGTGAATTCAGTCATCTGGCCTGCATTTCACAAGATGAGAAGGTGGGCTTGATTCTCCATTTTTCTTTTAGCCTGTTGCTGTAGGAATACCTGGCCCTAAATCCATGCAGATCTTTTTGCAAAAGTTAAAATAAAAAATGGATGGAGGGTTCCACATAGGACTCACTTGTTGTCTTCCCCACCCTGTTTTCCTGTGTCTTTACCACCCCTAGTGGTGGTATTAAAATGTATAATGGTACAGAGAGTTAGACTTTCAAGGCTTTGCAGTTGTGCTTTTCCAACACCCTATCTACAACATGAGTGGTGCTGTGAACTGAGTCTGTACGTAGGCATTCATGGGTAACTTCATACATGAAACTCAGAGCTCAAAATGTTATGTTAGATCAGTGCTCTGATATTTAATACCAAACATTCTCAGAACATTTTTCTGACCTCGTTTCAGTTTTGTTGCAAGTCAGCTGCTGGCTAAGGGCTCAATCTATACTAGCATTTTTTTGCTGCTCTCATTTATTTCAGTGGGGACTGTGCAACAGATCTTAGATCAGTAACAGCACAGAATTGCATAGCCAGACTAGCCCTTCATTCAAAGAGTGCTGTGAATGCTTACCCTCCAGCATGAGAACCTCCTCCTTAATGTCAGCTATATAAACATAGTATTTTGTTTTCAAGGAAAGGATATCACTATATTTTTGTTTTAAAACTGATTTAAGGAATGCCTTTAATATCTGCAACTCAAATCTGAATCTTAGATTCTTTTTAAAAAGGTAGTAAACTCTGAATACTTAGCATGCAAAACAGCTAATGTTGTTGGATTCAAATTTCCTGTAAATACCCGGTGTCCCCAGCCCACTCCCACCTTTCCCTGGCCCCTATATATCTGTCCTGCAAAAGAGGCAGCAAATGAGCACCTTCTGTTCAAAGCTATAGGGAGCCATCAACCAGTGACAAAGCATGTGGTACAGTTTTTAGAAAGTGTGCCATATGCTTCTGTCCTCTTTTCAAATTATTTTACTCTTTTGTGAAACTTGTGCTGCAAGCCTCCCTTTATTCCACGAATGCAAGTTCTGTTCTTTCCAACAAAGTTGTACTTTCCTCCATTGCAAATGGGGCTTTTAAACTCTTGAATAGTGGAATTCATCATTCACTTTGATTCCTTTTTGCAACTTGCTTAGCTCGTGCGAACCAAAAGCAAGGGGAGAGGCAGCAAAGAACTGCCTTCTGCTCAGAACTATGAGAAGCAACCAGCCATTGAAGCCTTTATCTTCACGGAACCTAGTACAACAGAGGTGCTCTCTGGCTTTGAAAAGGAGTGTTTCTGCATGGTTTGCTTGCATGTGACATAAGTTAGAAAGGAATTCTGGAAAAGAAAGAACTCCTGTGGAGCATGTGTTGATATTATATCATTTCACTTTTTAAACATAGAGAACAACCACAAGGAGGTGGTTGGAAGCGTTTGCTTCTGCTGTTAAACTAACCACAGTTTCCCATTCCATCAGAACCCATGGAACTGTGGTTTCTTTAATCGTGGGTTTGTTAGAACAAAATCAAACCATGGTTTCAGATATGAGTAGATGCTTATAATACCATTAACTCTTTATTTAGATAAAAAAAAAATTGAAACCAACGTACTGTTTGCAATCCAATAGAGGGAAATAGCAAAGACATAAGAAGTATACTGTTGCTGGCACCTAGTGCAGTGGACACTGTCCAAGTGTCTTTAGGGGATGTATTCCATCATCAGGGTGCCAGGTCTTCAAATGCTATTGAAGAGCATAGCATCTGGAGCAGGTTCTCTCATGGAGATCTTAAAGAGCAGGCAGATTTTATGGCAAATACTTCTAGAAGAAAAGTTGGGTCAAGATTTTTTCTGAATCACCATGCTTCTGGATTACTGACTGAGCCTTATTCAGATATTTATTTTTTTGTTACATTTATATACTGCCTTCCTTGAAAAATGCCCAGGGTAATTAACAACAATAAAACCCTTAAAAACAAAACAAAAAACTACCAATCCACAAACAGGCATGCAGTACTGCAACTCAGATAAGATCAGATTAAAAAAATGGCAGCCAATTAAAAACGTAATTAAAACATAATTGAACCAGAAATACAAGTGAAAACACAGAGCAAATAAAATCAACCTGCCTAGTAAACTAAGCACCTGTTTAAAGAACAAGGGACTTGCCTGTTGGAGGAAGGCCATCAACGAGGGGGCTGAACAAGCCTCCTTCCATAAAGAATTCCAAAGTCTGGGCATAGCCAATGAGAAGGCAGCTTCTTGAGTTGCTCCCATGCACACATCAGATGCTTGTGGGACATGGCGAAGGGCCTCTCTGGAGCATCTCAAGACCCAGACAGGCTTATAGAGGAGACCATAGTCCTCCCAAGACTGGCCCAAGATATTTTGCCAGTCTTGGGAGGACAAGATGGCACCCTCCTCCTGTTCCATGTACCAAAGCCAGCCAGATGTGTGTGTGTGTCTATACACTCTAATAACCCTGTAGTGGCTGCACAGTGGTGCTGTGTTGTTTATATGATGCAGCCATGTTGGACTTTTAACTCCCAAATTGTGCTTTCTAACAGTGTGTTCCCCCTGTTGTTTCTCTGTCTGACGGTGGCGGCCTTGGTTCAGGTTAAGCCCAGTGGGCATTGCTTGGGTTGGAGCCAAGCCCAATTGTGATTCCCCCCTCCCCCCATCCAGGGTTAGTGCAGGAATACAGGACAGGAGGCAGGCTTGATGAGCCGGCTGGATAGCCTGCACTCCCTCCTGCTGTCTATATTTATCGGTTCTGCTTTGCAGCAGCAATGCTGCGGCGTTTTAAGGAAATTGGCTACAAAGCCACATCGTATAGACATCTCCTGGTTGTTGAATCTTTAACGCTGGTGAATGGAACATGTCCTCCACTGCACCTGAGGGCACCAGGATAAGTTAGGGATTGCAGGGCAGGCTACCTGACACACACAGCTCTGTTCTCCAACACTACAGCCTGACCAGGTGGTTGTTTCCCCTGCTCCTATGTGTGGCAGTTGCATGACCAGGATTACTCTAATTACCCATGCATCATAGGTTGCCGTGTCATCTGAACCCGTTGCGTGGCACAGGCATAATGACTTTCTCCCTTTAAATGGACCCAGTCAACAGTCTGGCTGCAGCATTCTGAACCAGATGAAGTTTCCAAACAGTCTTCAAAGGCAGCCCCACATAGAGCATGTTGCAGTAATCCAAATGAGATGTAACAAAGACATGTATATTTTTGAGGGTTGCAAGGGCGCATGCAATATGATGTGTGTGTGTGTGTGTGTGACCACAAATATGTATTGTCATTGCCTTTTTCATTCAAACTGTTACTCTGAATATTCATCTGATCTTTAGGAAAAACCAGAAGAAGAGGAGGAGGAAGAAGCTTTGGTACCAGTTATTCCAAAATGGAAAGCAACAAAAATTACTAACCTGATACTCTGGGTCCCTGAAGAACCACCTCCTCCAGAAACGACCCCGGTAGTAACTGTACAGGCTCCATCAACTGAGGAAGCGATAGCTTCAGGTTTGTACTGTGGCTGTGGATGCAGTCCACATTTAATGGGTATCTTTTATTTGGCAGATCAAGGTTTCGCAAGACTGAATATATTTTATAATCTTACACTGTGTAGGATTTCCCCAATAAATCTGGACCCAATAGCAGGTCCACCACTCCGTTTGGAATGTTGTGCATAATTGTCTTTGCAGAGGGAGAGATCCAGAGATTCATTGGCCCCCGTAGGTGATTGGAACTTTCAGGCACGGTGACAAAGAAGAATAATTCCTATGTGCCATTTTTAGGGACATGGCAATGGATGTTTATGACACCTACAGTTACAATGAGGGCATTTTCAATTACTGAAAAATATGCTTTCACTCCCCACCCCCAAATCCCCCACCCCTCTATTTCAGCTGGAGCTGAGACTGCTGCTGAAGCTTTTGCTGAAACTGCTGAGGCACCTGCAGAGGTAGCAGAGCCCACTGAAGTGACATCACCAAAAGAAAATGAGGAAGAAGAAGAGGCAGCTAAAGATGACCAAGGGGATCAGGGTGAGAGATAGAGAGAGAGAGAGAACGCAATCCTTGGTCCTTTGAACAAGCAGTCCTGACATACTTTGCATTAGAACAGGGTTTGCTGAGAAAATCCATCCCCCCCCCCCCCCCCGCACCAACTACTGTGTGGATTGCAGCTAAATTCAAAGGGGATGGGGAAAATCTGAGGAGGCATGGCAGATGACATCGTTGTTGCTAATTAAACATTCCTGACACTTTGACACTGAAAGCCCCAACTCCTCTACCTCGCAGATCATGAGTAGGCTTCCAGATGCAGGGCTACTGTGTTAGTACATGGCATCCTGCAAAGCCTCGTTTGTATCCAGTGCAAAAGTAGATTTGCACTACAGTTGGATGAAATAGAAATATTTTAAATCTGTTAGCTTCATCTCTTCCTTATTGCCTATTTTCTTACTCCCTTTCAGGCTATGGGTTGGATTCAGACGTATTTATACTTCCATTGAATCATTGAAATCAATCGGATAAATTATTCATGACTAACTTAAGTCCTGTTGATTTCAGTTGGTCTTTAAGTATGACAAAGTCTGCATCCAACCAATATCTGCGGTGCTTCCTCAACTTTTGTCTTCAAAACTATTCTTCACAACCTATTTTATTTAGTAACAAAGTCTTTCTCCCCAACATTATGAGCCATTCACAAGTTTTTACAGAAATAAACCCTCATTTTCTCTATTCTTCCTTTTTTTTGCTTTTACCTTTGCCTGTTTTTTATTTTAGCTTAAGCATTTTTATGCAACAATTGTTCATAAATTCCATGTTCACATAGTATTAGGCTGACGTTTCAGAAATTTTAAAAAATGATAATATTTTTATGTTATTTTATTTATTCTCCTTTTCATTTTATTTCCCCCCACAGTTGCAGTGACTGGAGAAGAAAAAGAGGAAGACTCAAAGGAAGCTGAGCCTCAAGATTAAGGGAAAGGAATGACAAAAATAAAATTTAATGAAGTAAGGCACAGTCTAGTCAAGGTTAAGCACCGTTAAGTTCCATTAATTTTAACAGAACTTAAGTGTATGTTTAACTCTCCCACTGAAATCAATGGGACTTAAAAGTGGTTAATTTTGGTGGGTCCATACCCAAGCTTATTTATTTATTTATTTTTGCCTATTGGAGGCTGATGGCTCCAATTTTCGTGGGGCCATGAATCCATTCTGGGTTTTAGTCAGAAGCAACAAGAACTCCAAAGGAGCTATCTAAGGTACTGAACCTGGGATATAGCTCCTGTAGAGTTCTGGCTGGTTCTAGCCAAGCTTAGAATGGATTCACAGCCCCCCATCGAAATCGGCACCACTAGCTGTCATTGCTTTAACCTATCATCTGGATCGCTTGTTTCATGTTTCAAGGGGCAGCTTAAGCCTCATTGCTGCCTAAGGCAAGAGGCAAAGGTCTTCCTCACCCCATCATCACTCACTCCTGCTCCTACTCTTTCAGTTCTTTCTAAATTCAAATATCTGTCAAGCTATTTTGAATAAAGACATTTTAATGAATGCCTGGCGTAGGATATAAGATTGGCTGTTCCTGAATTTATGATTTTCCATGCCTTAACCCCCCCCCCCAAAAAACCCCTTCTATTTTGCAGACTGTAACCCAGTCTTGCTAACCTCAGTATCTTTACATACCTTTGTATCTTTACATACTAAATTTCTGGTGTGTTTTTTATCAGTATCTGTAACAGAAATGTAAAACTTGCATTGGCTAGAATGTATTTTTGACTTAAAATGGTTCTCTTTCATGTCCTGCCCCATTAGCAGCATTCATATTTTCACACATATAGGGCTGAATTCAGGCTTAATGCTAAACCATAATATTATGGGAATGAGCCTGTGTCCCCATCCCCCCACTTCACGTTCTTCCAGCACAGCCACAAGGAGGAGGTAGGAAGCTTTTGCTTCCATTTTCAAGTAACCGCAGATAGTCATTTCATCGGAACCAAAAACTGGGTATTGCTAATTATGTTTGATTGAAACTGGCCAGGAAGGTAAACTATGGGTTGAAGATGACTTCATTCCTTAAGTCATTTGCCCACAGATAGGGTGGAGAATTTCAAAAAGCCATTTGTACACAGCTCAAATGAATGTGAGGAGTGTGAATAATGATGATGATGATGATGATGATGATGATGATAATAATAATAATAAATTTCTTACGCGCCTCTCTGATTGGATCGAGGCGGGGAACAGGAGAACATGAAAATTCAAGAACATGCCTCCAGGTGGCATTTGTGTTACTTTAACCAGCAGTATTTTTGATAGAACAGGACTTGAGCATGTATGTATTTGTTGTAGCTTAGTATATATGCACATACTGCTAGCTGTCCCTTCAGATGTATAAATGATCAACCAGGAGGCTTGATCATTTCTCCAGGGGGAAGAGAAATTCTCCAATAGTTTCTCAGCTCACCATTAGCAGGCCCATTGGACATGTCCATGTCTTTGGATGCCAGCCAATCAATAACTCTTAGCTTTTTCCTTATTCTTCCATTAATAACATATACCATTTCCCTTTGGAAGTGCCCCATCATCTGAAGTACATTACTTCAGATAAAGGACTGGTTCATATACTGCTTTATCAGAAATGTTTACTATCCGTACTAAAAGCATGATGGGTTCAATTCATAATTCAGACACAGTCATACTTAGAGTAGACCCATTGAAATAGATGAGACTTAAGTAATCGAAGTATGACTAAGATCAGATTGTATAGTACAGGGGTGCATCACCTTGGATGTTTTCAGTGTGACCCACAAAGCCAGCAGCACCTCACCCACTTTCCCCTATAGACCAGCTGCTGCTTCAGGCTGTGTCCTTTTCCTGGCAGGGAAAAACTCTGAAAAAACTTTTCCTGGGGGAGAGAGAGTGGGCCCGGCCTGGAGAGGAAGCTGCTGAGTGATCCAGAGCTGCTGCTTACTTCTGAACATGCAGATGCCCTCTCTGTCTTCTTATGAGTAAACATGCTGGTCATGCTTACTTGTGAGTAGTCATACAGAGGCTTGGTATTTGTGATGCCATATGAAAGTGCTGCTGTGTGATTTAGTCCTGCTTATTTGTGAGTAGATATACTGCTCATGTTTACTTCTGAGTAAATTGTATAGCAAATTCAAACACCTATTATTTTAAAAAACCATGTTGGGATATAGGACATGCTCCAGGAAACTGCCCATAGCCTGCTGCTCCCTACAGCAAGTATCATGGTATGAGGAGATGTGTTTTGGTGCTGTATTGTGAGAAGACAACATGAACTCTGTGTTATTGCCAATGAGGTTTTTCAGGACAGATATTTTAGGAGGTTGCATTTTTATTTTGCTCCTCTAGATGTCAGCCTTGATCGCTGTACAAGCATTCTCACATTTACAAATTAGGAAACGGTTTTCAAACCTACACCTGTATATTGAGGTGTTTTCAGAGGAGGCTTTTATTGTGCAATCACCCTGCCTCAAACATAGAATTTTAGGGGAAAGCTGTACACAGAACATTCAGTTCCTTTCATAACTCTTCCATGTTTCCCATTGCTTCTTCCGTCTCTGTTTTTCCTTTTTACACACATACACACACACCATTAAGGAGGGAAAGATGGCATATGATCTGCACGGTGTCTTTTGAATGATAGCACTCGGAGCCATCCATCCGGTGTCATCTTTGGCTTAATCGTTCCACAATCAATAAAATCACCGGCCAGCTTTCATTGTGCTTCAGGGCTATGATCCACATCAATCGTCCTCTTCATCTCCACCTTCCATATTGGAGTAGCCCATGGCTTCTAATATTGTGGCCCAAATCCTGATTTCAATCAGGCCATACTTTTCTTTCCACAGGCCACATCTAGAAGTGACTATATAGTACAAACAAGGTACTGCTCAAGAGGTTTTCCTGGGGAAGACCATGATTGTAGACGCCCACAGAAGATCAACGTTTTATTGGGGGGAAGGGCCCAGGGAGGCACATGCTACATCTACTGTAGGCAGCAGTATAGGACTAGGATGAAGACACTTAGCAGAACAGAGTAAAGAGGTAAACTCGTTACTGATACCCCATTACCAGCTTGGGTCCCATCAATGTATATGTGGAGTTGGGTCCCCCCCCACTTTACACTTGCTTACACTGAACCACATTTGGCATTTTGATGCCCCTTCTCCCTGTTTGGAGGGATCCTTCTGGAGCTCTTCACAATCTCTTATCATTTGTACCACCCCAATATTTTCCACCTCGTTGCTTACTCTTAATTCCAGATCATTTACGAACAAGTTTAAAAGCACTGGTCCCAATACAGATCCTTGTAGGTCCCTCCTGTTTACATCCCTCCATTGCAAGAATTTAAAATTTAACCAGCAACAATAATGGATGACAGAAATATTTATGTACATCAATGGGACATGCATCTTATTTTAATTCCGTTGGGCATTCCCAAACTTAACTATCAGCAGCCAGCAGCCATTCCATCAGCTCTACTGAAATATCAGGTCCATCAGGCTTCTCCTTTCCCTGAACTTTCCCCCCTCTTCCCTCCCCATCTCTTCTTCCTTTTGTGTTGTGTCTTTTTGAAAGTAAACATGTAGGTGGGGATATAATCTACTCAAGGAGCCTTTTTTGGCTGAAGAGCAAAGTAAAAATGCTTTAAGTAAATAAAATAATAAACTCTCCTAAAACTAATCCGCTGTCTCCACTCCAACCTATACACCTGGACCAAGCCTAGAGCTGAAGGGTCTGTTACCCTACAGCTGCCTAGAACCCCTTCTGTTCATAGTTGGGATGGTGCAGGAAAACGAAAGACTAGGGCGAGATGGAACTTTGTGTGTGCAAAAAAACCTATGTAAATGAGAATGTGCAAGCAAATTCATGGGTGTACCATTTTATCTTAGGATCAAATGAGGACAGGACCTAAAGCAGTAATCCCATTTGGTTTTATCAAATGAATGTTATCTCAGGAAATCTCCAGCAGATACTGAGCTGAAATGTGAGCTTGATTTTATCAACATAATTTTTGCAACAGAAAAACAATAAACATATTATTGTTTCTTAAAGTGCGCTGCAAGGCATTTCACAATTCCCGTATCTCATTAATGCTGTAGTTATTTGGTAGGAGCCAGAAATAAGATGTAGGCAGCCCTACACTACACTACACTCCTATTTACTGGGAAGAAAGTTGACAGTGAAGTGTACAGATTTTATTTCTGGGTTGCGTTTCTTTCTTTGGGAAGATATTTCTTTTTAAACCGAAAACTTAGAATTTCAAGCAAAGATGGTACAAAGTCAGTCAGTCTGTCTGTCTGTCTCTCTCTCTCTCTCTCTCTCTCTCTCTCTCTCTGTGTGTGTGTGTGTCTGCTAGTTCCTGAGTTCCATTATTTGGTTCTCATAGCCAAGAAACAGACTGCAGGGCAGGCCTTTGGGCTAACCATGAGATTCTGTTGAATCAGAAAAATATAAATCCACAACAAGGGTGAACGGCTTAATTCTCCAGAAGGATGCGCTTCCAATTAAATGCAGCATTTGCTCCATGGGTTAACATCTTGATTGGTGGGTTAATCATTTGCCATTTTTTCTCTTTAAGCTCTTCGCAGAAACACATGCCCAGTGACGGTATCTAGTAAAGCAGAGAAGGTTTCAGGAGGGTCTTGTTAGAGCTACTCAAATTATTTGAAGCAAGAAAGGAAGCTTCTACCCCATGGAGGCCAACACCATGAAATAATTGAATAGTTTTCATTATCCAAGAAAGTTAGGACAAGGCACTAGAGACTTTTGAAAGGACGGGCACATGCGAGAAGACTCTGGTAGTAGCAGAAATACATCAGGGGATCTGATAACTATGCGATGGGTTCCTTTCTTCATATACTTTGTCAATAGCATTAAAGATGCTGCCAACCAAATGCTTTTGCTTCTAGTTGTTTTTCTGGAGTAAAGGACGAGCCGTAGCTCATGGGCAGAGGATGTGGTTTGGGTCAGAGGTATTGAGCCTCTGGCCCACCTGGTGTTCCAGTCTGCCCCTGCCATCACCCCTTTCACCCAACCACCATTCATTTGGTGGCTTCCCAGCTTTTGTCCCCCCCCCCCCCATTCTAAAAGCTTGAAATGCCTCTTGTAAGGCTTAGTCAATGGCAGAATGTTTTGGGCATTTTGGCCTTGCCTATTTTGCCTTTGGCCCCACCCACCATTGTAATGGGACTCCCTGAGAACTTCTCCAAAATGGAACCCTTCTCTTGGGCCGACAGGCCTTCAACAGCCCTGCTTTGGATGCTAAAGGTACCAGGTTTGATTCCTGGCATCCCCAGTTAAAAGGACTAGATAAGAGGTGATGAGAAGATCTTTGCCCGAAATCCAAGGGATCAGTTGCTGGACAGACAAATTGTCTGACTTAGTACAAGGCAGCTTTCCATGTCCCTAACAGTGAATACATAAATGAATTGTATGAATGGAGAGCAGGGACTAACAAATCTTATTTTTGGAGACAGCACAAAACGGGGAAACAAACCCAAACAACCAATTTATTTATAGTAGCATATAATGTCTTACCTTTCGAACAGACTGGGCAAAATCACTGCTCTCCCTGGCTGGGAGACCCAATAATGGCCGAGTGAAGGAATCCAGAGATGAGCCATGGCCAACGATCAGGATGGTGCCTATTGTTAGAAATGTAGCTTCTTAGAATGGTATATTAAGTACTGGGTGAGAATTGCTCTGACAGCATTCAGATCTATGTAGATTCTAGACCTGCTATATTTTAGCAGCCACATTGGAGAAGTTTACATGGCAAATCTTTGCTTCTGATTCTGCTCACTAAAGATGCAAGGTAATGGACTCAAGAATTACCATAGCATTACCTTCGGTTGCACAGGACCCAACAATCTGTTTCACACTCGCAGAGCATCTGTTAATATAGTCCTCATAGCCTTCGGATGGGTTCAGGCAAGAAAGAGGAAGAGTACATCTGTTAATGAAACCATTGTTTGGTTAATGTATGTTGGATTACAGCAACCATTAAATCTGAATCATGGAATGTCAGTCCCTGCACCATCTCTGATCCT
Organism: Elgaria multicarinata webbii; assembly: GCF_023053635.1. Taxonomy (NCBI): domain Eukaryota; kingdom Metazoa; phylum Chordata; class Lepidosauria; order Squamata; family Anguidae; genus Elgaria; species Elgaria multicarinata. The sequence continues at coordinate 69,933,649 of NC_086175.1, forward strand.
GCTTGGTAGCCTTGGGAAAACTCAGAGCTCCACATGTTTCGTGATACACACATGGAGCTCCTGTACAAGTAGGACTCAACAGAGGGGGCAGCATGTGCTTGTGTCCTTTTGTACAGGCAAAGCTGCTTCATCCACTGAGGTGAATGATTGGGCCTTCGCAAGTGAGGAAGCTCAATTTATGTATCCCAGGTCCTTCGCTCCCAAGAAATTGGTGAATTGGCCAGTGCCAATTCCTCCGACGTAAAACTGGAATTGTATACGCTGATGTAGAAAGGATTAGTCATCAAGACCTGGAAAGTGTTTTGCAACCTGAAAGTGCCATAGAAGTTATACAGCACTTTCCTGGGATGTGAAGTTTCCCATGACACTGAACTTTTTTCTTTTTTGCCTCTTGGACTTTCATTGGAAGAAGCAGTTGCCATAAAATATGGAGATGACCAACAACACAGCTGCCATCTGAAAAGGATTACACAGATGTATGAAAGGTTGGTCCACTAAGGGCGATAAGCCAGAAGAGTTTTTTTAAAAATGGAACCTCTGTGTTCGCAGGCCAATGGAAGATGGTGGCTCCTATTTCAGTGGAGCAGTGAATCTGCTCTAGGTTTCAGTCAGAACTCTAATGGAGCTATCCAAGGTGCTGAACCCATTTTGGGGATAGAGGTCAGCACTAGACTTTCTTTATTGTTCTGACTGGTTTTGGCTGAAACTCAGAGCAGCGTCACTGCCCCACTGAAATCACAGAATCATAGAATAGCAGAATAGGGCCCTACAAGGCCATCGAGTCCAACCCCCTGCTCAATGCAGGAATCCACCCTAAAGCCACCAGCCTCCACTGTCACAGACCATATACCTCTTGGTGGCAAATTGATGTGACATTGAATGCATTTTTGCATTTAACATGGAGGTTTCTAAAAAATGCAAGTAGCATGAGGTGTGTGTGTGTTATAATTATTGGGATTGCAGCAGGCAGGGATGGAAGGGAAAGTTAACCCTTTCCTCCCCTGCTGCAGTCATGAGGAATATCCCTCCTCCAAAGCTGGGAATTGCTTTGGAGGGAAATCCGCTATTGACGCCACATAAGGATTTCCTCCTAATGCAAATATCACCTTCAGACGAGGGATTTTCTTCAGGATTGCAGGAGGGAAGGACAGTGTTACATTCTCTTTCCCCAGCTCCTGCGATTCTAATCATTATCACTCCCTCTCCAAATGCATTTTTTTTTGCATTTTTCAAAGCCTACATTTTAAATGCAAAGACTCATTTAATGTCACCTGTAATTTGACCTCCAAGTATCTGATGCTGGGGACAAATCCCAAATGGTTTTCCTCCTGGTCCGTTTGCAATCTTTTCACATCATTTCCCAGGCATAGCGTGGTTTTGTTATCCCTGAGATCACCTAAACCAGCCTTCCATATGCTGGCGCCCTCCAGACATGTTGGACTGGAACTATCCAGGCAGTGTGACCTGTGGCTATCCTGACTGGGGGTGATGGGAGCTCTAGTCCACCAGAATGCCAGGTGGCAGAAGACTGATCGAAACTATAGCAGATGTTTGGATTTCTGTGGAGCAACATGGTTAGAAAATTGCTTTGGATAAAATGAAAAACAAACAACACAACTCCATTCAAATCTGAAGATGTTTCTCTGAGGTGAGAAAGCAGTGGCATAGCTGACCCAGGGCTCACAGGGTGCAGCACTGGCATTTTTTTTTATTACCAGGTGGTACTGACACCATCTGCCACCCTGCTCAGAATGCCATGTTCCCTCTGAACATAGTTGCAATCCTTACAATAGCAGGTGTGTGGGGGAATGAATTTCCCCATCAATATTATATACGTCTTTTGGGCTGGATATTTTACAACAGGACTCCGAGAGCAAGGTACATGGCTTGGTCTTGAATGGGCTTTACCAAAAATCTGCTCCTGATGCAAAATACCCCTGATAGGACAAGGAACATGGCTACAATCAATCAAGCTCCTGTTATTGCTTCCTGTTCCATTTGTGGTTTTACTAACTTTTAGAGACCGTTCCACAAAGCTACATTGCCACAGAGGCTAAGGAAGCAGGGTGGCTGACAGAGTGGAATCATAGTTATTTTTGTGCAAAACATGCAAATACTTTATGCTTCTAATGAATGCAATTAGACTTAACATATATTTGAAGGAGTTATTGATCTGAAAGTGTATTAAGTAGAATCAGAGTTCCTTTGTTTTTAACTCCCCCCTGCACTTTTCTCTCTCTCTCACCACACTACCAGTACTTGCTCAACCCCAAACTGCTGTTTCTTATGTATTTCTTTTAAAACTTGAGTGCATTTCATACATCTTGCCACTAACCATAGGTGGCATGACAACATTACATTATAGTCCACGCAGATAGTGCTATTTCAATTGTCCATTTTAAAATGCACCTTTTAAAACTATTTTGAATGCACCCAATATTTATTCAAGAGAAAGAACAAACAGTCTCTACCAAAAAAAGAGAGAAGAAATAATAATGGCAATGGGAACAAGACTGAACTTTTAACTTCCACCTGCTTTCTAGTCTATACAAAGGGACTGTATCCCCCCCCCCACCCCTGGAAGGGTCTATTTCTCAGCCCTGCTCCATGTGCTCAACATAGGATTGATCTTGGGTCTCCTAGCATCAACCCAAGCAGATCCGGTCACCTTAATTCAATGATGCATATTGTCCTCCCCTTGGACCACCAATCAGACACTTGCACCAGCTCTTGGCCCTGCTATATTATGAGGAAGACATCTCTCAAGTGGAACATAGGAAGCCACCTTATACTGAGTCAGACCATTGGTCCATCTAGCCCAGTATTGTTGACACTGAGTAGCAATGGCTCTCCAGTCAGGATTCTTTTCCTCACCCTACCTGGAGAAGCCGGGAATTGAACCTGGAGCCTTCTGCATGCAAAGCATGTGCTCTATTACAGTGAGCAAGTGGCACAGAAATAACATAAGAAGAGTGCTGGTGGATCCGACTAAAAGTCCATCCAGTGTAGCATTGTGTTTCCTGTGGTGGCCTTCAGAAAGCACATTAGCAGGACACCAGGCTCTGGAACTCCCTCCCAATGGTGGCTAGTTTCATTCCCTTTATGTTGGCCTTCTGCCAGCATGCAAAGACCACTTTATTCAAGAAGGCCTTTGGCCTGTAAGTGGGTCTGTTGGGTTGGGTGTTTTTGTTTGTTTGTAATTGTTGTTTATTTTTTATTGTTTTTTATTGTTGTAATCCATTTTAATTATGCCTGAAAGCCATGTTGAGTGCCATTTTTGGTAGAAAGGCAGGGGGTATAATCAAATCAGATCAATCAATCAATCAATTAAAGAGGGCAAGAGTCTTCCAGTGATCTTTGACCACTGACAATTGGTTTTCAGTTAGATAGAAGCAAGTGACAGGCTTGTCACCAACTCCTTGAACTTAATCCTAAAGTCGATACCAGGTGGTGGGCCCTCAGCTTCTAGTGCCAACTCAGGCTTGTGCTAGCAATAGACTAAAGCAGTCTTCCTAAACCTGCAGCATTGTAGATTTTTTGGGCTTCAACTCCCATCAGCCATAGCCAGCCTGGCCAATGTAGTTCAAAAAATCTGGAGGGCAACAAACTGGGGAATGCTGAACTTAAGTAAAGGAATCACTCCATGCTTGTAGAGGCAAGTGAAGTACAGGTGTGCAGCTTTGCCTCTCCCAGGGTGCTGTAGCAGCTATCATGACTACTAGAGCAGATAGTCGTGGGCTGAATATCTTGGAAGCTGGCTTTCAGGGCATTTAGCTAATTCCTGACTCAAGTAAATGGTTGCTACTAGTGCTTATGATGAATTGATCTTTACGAGTAATATTCAGCAAGTTGAATAGATAATAACATGCTTACCACATGGATAGGGGTTCATCCTGTCAATTTGCCTTAAAGGGAAGGCATCTGTTCTGATGCTTTCTCTCTGGAAGTCACTTTCCATAAACTTTTAAACACAATTTGAGTAACACACTGTAACTGTAGCACTTACTTGTGCGTGGTATCTACACTGTAGTTGAGCTCAGCCAGTTCTCTCCATGTCATAAAAGAAGGAACGGTTGGGTTTGTCTCCCATTTCGTCCATTCAAAGAGTCCAGGTTCTATACGAATCTTAACTTTTTGTTCCAGCTGAAGCCCTGCAATGATCAAAGCAGATGTTTTCACAAAAGAAATAATCCAGAACTCCATATTTAGGTCTGATGCACAACTTTCCTGGGGAACTCCAATTACTGTGCTTTTGGAAGAGACGTTAAAGTAACAGGTCAGCAGTGCTTTTTTGCAAGCAGGACCAGCAATGCTGAAAGAGTAGTGGAGTTGTTGTTGGCAGCATTTTGCTTATGTCACTTTCATACAGACCAATTTGTTCCTTAAAATCTTTTCCTAAAAGCCAGTCTCTTACATCCTGATTATTACACTTGCTGTTAATTCCTTGTTCATGTCTGCCTTGAATGTTAGTAAGTTATTAGGTAAGTCACTTCCTTTCAACCCCATATCCACCAAGACACATTGGATTTAACTTCAGAGTTAAATATTTGTAGATCCATGTGTCTCTCAGTAACAGTTTAGTATCTGTCTGACTCTATGGTCAAATTTGGACAACAAACCAGGTTTGTTTTTGTTTTTCAAAATGCTCCTCCCTGTTCCCCGGGGTTGCTTTGTGATGTGTGTGAACCAACAACTCTGGCTCGTCAGTGGAGAAACAGTCCACAGTTGGAACACAAGGGCCTGATCTACACCAAGCAGGATATTGCACTATGAAAGTGGTATATAAAAGGCAGGAGCCACACTACTGCTTTCTAGTGGTATTGAAGTGCACTGACAACTGTGGGGCTCATTGACACATACCAGGATATGCTATATCCTGCTGTGTGTGGCTCCTGCCTTTTATATACCGCTTTCATAGTGCAATATCTTGCTAAATTAGGCCAAAGTTTCACTTGGGGTTCCAAGTCCCCCAACAAGCCTGAGTTCCTAGTTCACACACAAACAACCAGTTGCACCAGAAACAACTGGGCAGCATATACTAGCATGCTTGCTCACAACAAAACCCTAGGTTGTCATGACATCCGAACTGGACCTGCTTCTGTGCTCTTTGTTGTGTGTGTATGTGTTGTATGACTGTGTTGTTACACACACACACACACACACACACACACACACACACACACACACTGTTATAGTATGCTCATGCACTACAGAACATGAAATCTGAAGTCTCATCCACACCATCATGGATGGTACAGGAATATGGCAAATCTCATTGTGTCTCCAAGGCCATTTCTGAGACGAGTGGCAGAGGTGGCAAAATCAGTTCTCTCTAGCACAATTCTTGCTGCACATACCTGCCTTAAAATTGGCAGGCTTTGTCCTTGCAGAAGGGGCAACTATGCCTGCAATTTCAACACTTGCTCACTGGGCAGAGAATGCTGACTGACTGTTGGGGAATAAAACAGAAAACTGGGGGTAGGGTCCAGGTTTCTGAGGGCCCTTGGGCAAGACACCCTCATTGGGCCCCCTCCCTCAGTGAGTCTACCTTCTCACCACCATTGTCACCAACTGCTCTTGTTCCTCCTCCTTCTCATCATTGCTACCACTTGTTTGCTTGACAGGCAGCCAGTGAACCAGTAGGCAGTGGCATCTACTGCTCCCTGCCTCCCCCCTTCACACGGCTACTGTGGTCTGGGCCAGAGCGAGAGGCGAGTGAACAAGCAGGTTGCAATGGTGAAGAGGAGCAAGTCCAGAGGAGTCTTGTTAGCAAGACTCTGCTGGGGTGTAGATCCTTGCAGCTCTTCAACCATGATGCTGGCCCTGTTGTCTGGAAGCCTAAACTCTTCGCTGCATCATTTGTGACAAGTCCCACTTGTGAGAAACAAAATGGCATCCATAGAAATGCCACAGAAAGTTTCCTTAGCCTGGAGCAACAAGAATCTTCCCCTAACCCTCAAAAACATGTTTGAGGGAAAAAGTTGTCAAGTTACAGATCACTCTAGCAGAGATTGATTCAAAATATTGCTCTTGTCAGAACAGCTCACCTACCTTCCAACACATGCTGAGCAGTTTGGATACAACGCAGTGCTGGAGAAGAGTATAAGCAGCTAACCATCACTTCGTTCTCTAGCAGGGCTTCACCTGGTAGTGGGAAAAGTACCCCCCATAAATGGTCCTTCTCCACAAAAAAGAATGCAAAATATGTTCTCACATATATCACTCTGGATTTTTCTATGCATTGGCTGTGGACACTTTTATTTCCCTTTGTATTGTTCCATTTTTTAAATATAGAATCTCAATAGATAGGTTCAAAAGAAATGCTTTCAGAATGATTGAACGATGAGAAGAAACTACTGGAGTCTTCGTGGTAATTTGGTTGGAATTTGTAAGTCTTCTTAAATAACTCTGAGCATGTCTACACCAGCCCTATATCCCAGGACCATCCCTGGATTGTCCCTGTACATCCAAATGATGCACTGGAGATCCCAGGGGCAATCAGGGATGACCAGGGATACCTGGGATAATTGAAGACCCGATTTTTCTGCAGTCTTGGGACCATCCCGAGGACTGCAGGCTGCTGCTCCCGGGTTGTCCCTTCCTCCCCGTGAGTAGTGGGGTTCTTAAAATGGGCACAGAGCTGCAGGCAGTCTGAGCCCATTGGGGGTGGGAGCGGGCTTGTGTTTGTTTGTTTTTAACTTACTTTTCCAGAGGAGAGCAATTGTGCTCCTTCTCCTGTGTTGCGGGGGGGGGGGGGGAAGGTGGCTGCGATGTCCCTCTTTCCTTCCAGGACACCGTGTGGCCATCAAGATGCTGGGGGAGGATTGCAAATGCAGGTAAGTCTGCGATCCTCCTCCCTCCCTCCCTCTACACCCTTAAGGTCCACTGTAATAGATGCCTGTTGTAATTCCTGAACATATTTAAGAAAATGCATTCATACCAATTTATATGCAATGTAAAAATGAAATGAAACTATGATTTCTGTGGAATTGTTTTTTGTACTAGGGTTACTTCCACACTAGAGCCCTGTAGGGCTATTGAGGCAATGCTTTTTCTAGAGATGGGTGAGAAATTCATTTCATTTCGGTTTTGGTAAGAATTTAGCAAAATTCACAACGTTCTCCATTTTCAGGACAAAAAGAATTTGATATCAAAACATCTGGATGTGTAAGGAACTGAAACTGATAAATTCATCCATCCATGTGGCTAGTACATATGGGTGAGAAGTTCAGTTCAGTTCATTCATTCAACCAAGTTCTTCATATTTAGAAGGGAAACAACCTGAGATAAACAATTCAAATGTGGGAGAAAACTAAACTCACATGTTCGCCCATCTCTTACTCAATTAGATGGGAGTGGAATTAAAATGGAGGTTCCACACAAGCACTTAAAATAGTGCTATATTTCATTAGTTCTGCTATATTACATCCCCATGGCCAAGTTCCTGTTCAGCAAAGATTCCTAGTCACACCTGACTTCTGCATGGGATGGCTTCAGCAAGGGTGTTAAAGTACCCCAACATCAACAATTAGGAAAATGGCAACACCAATCCTGAAGCCATCTCTGTAAGCTTAGCCAGGAAGTCTATGGGGAATGAGTCAGATAGTACACTAACAGAAACCCATTTTACACCTGGCATCTCCTACAAGGAATGGAGATTCACAATTTTCCACTGACTACGTACCTATAACAACAGATGTCTTTGCTGCAGATAGGATCAAATTCTCCTTTCCCCACCTCCTGAAACTGAGCTATCATGTAGTACAAAGCTGGGATCACGAGGAGGTCAACAAAGTTGTCCTAGCATTATCCAGCCTACTCTTGGTAATACATGCCAGATTGGTGCCATCCTCTACAATCATATCATGGAGGATAGATGTTCTGTTTGCCACTGACTTGGCCTTTATCAAAACCAGCTGGAGGGAAGCACCTGCATCTGCATTAACTGTGGCTGTTAGATAAAGCAATAGGCCACAACTATCTGATGTCACAAACATAATAATAATAATAATAATAATAATAATAATAATAATAATAATTCTCATCTGCCTTTCCCTCTGGATCGAGGTGGGAAACAACATTAAATAAATATAATACATAAAACTAAAAATAACAATTAAAATAACAATCACAACGTATTAAAATTCTTAGGTTTAAAATTCATCTGGGTAGGCCTGCCAGAAGAGGCTAGTCTTTATGGCTGTCAGAGAGAGTATTAAAGCAATGAATCTCCTCCAGCAGGCCAGTCCACAGTCTGGGGGCAGCAGAAGAAAAGGTCCTCTGGATACCAGTTGTCAGCCTAATTGTGGCTGACTGGAGTAAACCCTTCGCAGAGGACCTGAGTGTGTGGGGCGGATTGTATGGGAGAAGGTGATCCCACAGGTAAAACAAACCATGTAGGTAACCTGGACCCAAACCATGTACTGCTTCTCACCTTGCCAATGCCACACCTAAGAACAATTTTTTAGAATTTATTTATTTATTTATTTATTACATTTCTATACCACCCAATAGCTGGAGCTCTCTGGGTGGTTTACAAAAATTCTAGTTCAAATTCTAGTTCAAATCAACAATTCTAGATCAAGCACTGGGGAAATGTGATGTCCCAATAACCTATATGTTGGGACCATCTTGTCCTTCACCTCAGACCACAAAATGTCTTGGACTGGCTGTGGATCCCATGCAATAGCCAGGTAGCAACAGTGCATGTATGCTATGAGAGAGAAGGTACAGCGAGTACTTTTAAAACCCTTCTTTTTGCCCCTTCAACCTCTGATTAATAAGTCGCTTACCAATTAGTCTAGATTGGAATACACCACAGCATGATAAAGGAGGATCACATTCATAATCCTTGATGCTTTCTTTTCGGTTCGGTAGACTAGAGGGAAAATTTAGGTCTGCTCGATAGTATTTTCCTGAAACAAAACAAAATGCATTCCTACCATGAATATCAAAGTGTTCTTCTGGGAAAATCTAATTCCTATTTATTTTCATTTTGTTTGTGGTAATTATGGTTAAGCTGTCCTTAGAATGCTACAATCTCAATTCCTCCCACCCCATTTCTTCACATTTTTCATAGAATTCGAACACACCCTATGTTAGCAATTAATTGCTGTTTTAATTTATTGTTTCATTGTATTGTTTTTATTTTTAATTTTTATCTATGTTACTTGTGTTTTTGTGTGTGTGTGTGAGAGAGTATTATCATACATCACCTTGAGCGCTATTAGCTATGGGGCAACTAATATATCTAAAAATAATAAGTACTTAAATGAAAAACTGATGCACATTCCCCCAGTGGTGCTTTATTAACTCATGGTGATGCCACTGCAAACTCACGGCAAACCTTGGAACTCATGGGGAGATCATTTCCATTCTTAATGGGCTCTGCAGGGAGAAGGTGGGCTAATTGTCTTTGTTTTGTTTGTTACTGTTAACGTGATATGTTGCTTTAGATCAAATCTGCTATATCAGATCCCCAAACTTCTACTTACCATCTGCACCGAAACACTGCTCTAGCCAAGACTTCCCAAACACCTGATCAACCCTTTCACCATGGCGAATCACTAACAGGCCTCTCCGGGATGTCATTTTCCCAAACAGCTGGAAGAAATTGCATTACCACTCTGCTTATTAAATGACAGAAATATTTAATCAAAAGTTTAAATGAGCAGAAGTGTTATTTACATGGATTCTACGCTACATGATGTCTACAAACAAGTACTCTAATAAGTTTTATATTAGTACATCAAACCAGTGGACTCGGACACACATCACTGTGACAACGATGCAAGTTCTGGCGATAGAAAGAATGTAGGAATTACCTTACTAAATCAGAACAAAGTCTATCTAGTATCACATTTTATCTTGGTCAGATGCCTCTAAGGAGCTCACAGGTATGGTGTGATGTAGCAGCTTGGTCCCAACATCTGGCAACTGAACATGGATCATTTAGCTGTCATGGCTAAGACTTGATATACAGTTAGATATGATGTATATAGCCGAGGTTTTATTAATGCAGGGTTCTTCCTTATCTTTCTGGATTTTTGGCTGCTTACTTCTATGATAAGGCTGTCTTGGACAGCCTTCTCCAACCAGATATGCTCCAGATGTTTTGGACTTCAACTCCCATCAACCTCACTCACCATGGAGAATAGTAAGGTTTTGGACATTGGTTTACTTCTGAAAATAGGATTCTAATCCTTTGACACATCTGATAATGTCGCCTTTTAATCTACAAATCAAGAAGTAAAACCCCAAACTATGCAAATTTACTGCTGCATAAACCTGTTTTCTATAGTAGCTTCACTTACAGTAGTGTTTATGCACATATCATACAGCAAGATATTCAAAATCCAGTTACCTGATGAGCAACTGTTTTGGCTACATTCCTTGGCGTTGGATTTGGATTTTTTAGTTTCATGCAGGGTTCATTTTGATTCTTAAGGGGCAGTCCTGAAGCTAGAGTGAAAATATATTCTCTGCAAGTGACAGAGAGGAAAAAGAAAACAGTGAGAAAATCCAAGTTCATACTTCACCTTGAAACCAAACACAAGGTCTATACAATGCAACAGAAAAGACATAACCATGATGAGTCAAAGACCTTTTCAAAGAAGATGTGAGCATAGTGGTCCTCAGAATAATAAAATGTGCTTTTTCTGCACTTAAGCAGAATGGCAGAATACCTACATTGCTGTCCATTATAGAGTGACCAAGATGTTTCTGAATAGGCTTTCTTCTATTACTGCAACTGAAGTCTAGTACAACTGTGATGAATCCAACTCTCCCTCCCCACTAGGCCATATTTCTAAACAAAGAACATGTCTAGACAGCTATAGATCTGCATTTCTACACCTTCCAGGCTGAGTCTTCCTCTTCACTTTAACCTCCCCGCCATGATTCAGCCTTATGTTAACCAGGTACATGTAGGAATCACCTGGAGGGCACATAACGATGTTCTCTCAGGCTTCTGCTATATAAATAAATTATTATTATTATTAATAATAATAATAATAATAATAATTAATTTCTCTGAGAGATGCTCAGCTCCCATAGAAATACATTTCTCCTGAGAGCTTCCTTTGTTTCCAGTTGGCTGGCAAAGAGAGAATGCAAGACTAAGCCATGATAAGAAGTCCTATCCCACCTCCACCTGTAAACAGCTTGGCTGAATTAGTTTTATGAACCTGAGAAGTAAGTTCAAGTTAGCTAGTTTGATGTTTCATTTTATTTTAAAATAAAAATGACCCCGAGTTCTAGTATGAGAGAGGGAGAAAAATGTCTTCCTATCCATTCTCCATATCATGCATAATTTTGTACACCTCTATCATGTCTCCCCTAGCCTCCTTTTTTCCAAGCTAAATAATCCCAGTTGATGTTACCTTCCCTCATAGGGGAGACATTCCAGCCCCTTAAACATTTTACTTGCCATTTTCTGCACTTTTTCGAGCTCTATAATCTTTTCTACTATAGCTTCCTTGACGCTGCTTGTTAACTATGCTGGTCAGCTCTTGGACTTGGTGCTACCTTTCCTAACTTGTGTAATTTTAGTTGAGCTTCTATTATTGTGCTTTTAAGCAAGCTCCATGCATTTTCCAAGGATTTAACCCTCTTGATTCCCCCTTTCAACTTTCTTTTCACTAGTTCCCTAAATTTAGAGAAGTTTCTTCTTTTGAAGTCAAGTGTGAATGTGTTGGATTTCCTGGGCAATTTCCCACTTCAGTATATATTGAATCTGATAGCACTGTGGTCACTGCTACCAATTGGTTCAACAATATTTACATCTCGTATTAGATCCTGGGCAGCACCACTTAGGATTAAGTCCAAGGTTGCCTCCCCTCTAGTCAGTTCCATGACCAACTGTTCCAGGGCACAGTCATTTAGGACATCAAGAAATTTAACCTCTTTGTCATGACTGGAATATGAATTTATCCAGTCAATGTGAGGATAATTGAAATCACCCATTATTACAATACTTCCTCGTTTGGAGGCCTCCCTGATTTTTGTCACAACACCTCTCCTCTTACTGCACCAATGAAGAACAATATCAAATAACGAACTGTGCACACATCGCAAGAAGAAATCTGAAGCCAAAGGCTACTAACCTGTGCTTGACCCAGGTATCTGACTCATTGGCTTTTTCTGTGTAATTTTCAGGAAGAAATCCCTGGCACCCAGTTCGGTGGGAGATACCAATCACCCAACCATCACAAACTTCACTTTGTTGTGTCTGATTGACATATATAAGATCTCCAGCATTCAGCATAAGTTCATCAATGTTCTGAGGCTTATACTGGAACAAGGCCCGCAAAACCTAACAGGAAACCATTTTTGTTTAAAAAAGAGAAAGTTAAGGTGAGGTATATTTTTTGCAAATCCAGGAACAAGTGGAAATGTTGCTGTCATCTGTTTACACTTCACTTTATACCGCCCAATAGCTTCAGCTATTGGGTGTTATAAAAATGTAATAAATAAATAAATAAATAAATAAATAAATAAATAAATAAATTTTATACACTGATCGTTTGTCAAACAATGGACATTGTTTAAGCCTTAAGTTTGCTTGTTCCAAAGTTTGAGAAACTTTCCAACCTTAAATGTAGTTTATCCCAAACTCTGTGAACATTTTTTTAAAGTTCACTTGAAAATTTGTATGCATTTTTGTGCACAATTCTTCTATGCAATTTTAGCACGCAAACACACACAAAAAATTGTCCCAGTATAATGCATTTTAATGTTATTTTCTCTAATATACACATTTTGAGTGCATTTCCCCTAATATATGCATTTCTGTATGCATTTGTTGACTGAAGAACTCCATTGCAGAATTAGGAGAAATGCAACTTTCAAAGGATAACCAAGTTTTAGTTTGCATATTGCTTCAGAAATGCGATTTTTTTATTTTTATTTATAATATTTATATACCACTCCCCATTCAAGAATTTTGGAGTGGTGAACAAACAGAATAAAAGAATAAAAGCACCATGTACATTGATGGTGCTATATAAATAATAATAATAATAATAATAATAATAATAATAATAATAATAATAATAATAATATTAAAATGCATTTTTAAAAGAAACAAAGCCCTTTTCAGATTTCAGATTTAAGGAAGGACTGTGTCTTAGTGGTAGACCGAGAAGTCCACATTAAATGCAAAACGAATATCTCCCCCATTCCTAACCACAATGTATCATCATTAAGCATGTTGCCATGACACCATATGCAACTAAGCATCATTGAATTCAATAGAACTTTCTGAACACAGAGAGATGTGCTCTGACCACGGCCAAAGCATTCAGCTTGAATTTGTAGTAGGAGAAATCTAAGTGCTAAGCAGAAGGGAAGCTTGCAGGCTGTGTTGATCCTGTGATCACTGCAGTTGCCATGTGATTGTATGAATGTGGTGTGTCTTAATGAATAGAACACTGTCTCTTATTACAGTGTTGTCCATCAATGAGAGCCAAACAGGTACACTCATTACTGCATTGGTTATATTATCCATGAAGCCAAAGCCCTTTTCAGATTTAAGGAAGGACTGTGTCTTAGTGGTAGAGTACATACTTTGCATGTAGAAGTCCCGAGGTTCAATTCCTGGCATCTTCAGGTAGCCTGCCTGAAACCCTGGAGAGCTGCAGCCAATCAGTGTCAACAATACTGGGCTAGATGGACCAAGTGTGCTACATCTGTCAAAAACCTGGGAAACACTACCTTCAACGTTGTTATGAAGACTATGGAAACTCTTAAATTTGCTCGAGCGATTGGGGTTCCCTTAAAAATCCCTTGCATACAAATTAGCTTCTCAAATTAGATAGTTGCAAACCCAAACCAAAAGACAATGTGTCATTCATTTGGGGCAACTGCAAAGAAAGTGCTGCATTCCCAAAAGCTTATCATGAAAGGAAGTACTTGACACCTAAATTACTACAGAGCCACAGAAATGTTTTCTAATGTTGAAAGAGTCAGCCTATCTAGAGTACCTGGTAATTTACGAAGCGCATGTCTCTGGAATACAGAGTCGCTGTCCACTGGCAGCTTTGCTTAGGATTGATGAATTTCGCCAGTTGCTCCAAAGTCTTTTGATGGTGAGGATAAAATTTGTTGGCCATTGTAAGATGGAGTTGCTTGGTTGAAGGTTTCACACAGCAATCTAACAAATAAAATGCCCATCAAACAGGACTCCAAGATGAGATGATCACTAGATTATTCCCAGAGTTGTATTCTAGCAAGTGCTGCATGATTTCTGTCATTTACAGAACCCTATGAATTTCTACTCAGAAGTAAGTCCCACAAAGTTCCGTGGGACATGCTGCTTAATAAGTGTTATACGATAGCATCTTCAGGAGCTCTAGGACACACGCACAGGCCCCGATGTGTTGATGAGGCCTGCACACAAAGAGGGGGCTATTGATTCAGTTTGTGACAGAAAGGGGGACTGCATGTAGGACAGCCTTCCCCAATGTGGTGCCCTCCAGATGTGTTGGACTGCAACTTCCATCATTCCCAGCCAGCATGGCATTCAGATGTGTTGGACTGCAACTCTAGGGTGACCATAGTCTGGGAAAAGGAGGACAACATGGTCGCCCCCCCAAGGGGGTGTGCCCACCAACATGTCCAGCACCAGGCGGCATGTCCAGCACCAAGGGAGGGCGGGTGCCCAACTGAACATAGCCTTGGTCACATGTCTGATTTTCCAGCACACAATTAAGGCAAATCTGTTCTACATAACATCTTAATGTTAAAATCGCTGAAATAAAGAACAAGTGAGACATTCAATGTATCTGATATTAACTTCAGTCACTCCTAGTTTTGCAGTTTTTGCTGTACATTGAAGCTTTTGCTATACTCTGTGTGATACATTCTCACCTTCCCTCATATGTATTTTATAAATATAGTTTCATCTCTTTAAAAATAACTTTTTTTAAGAAATTAATTTTAAAACCTCAATTTTTTAAAAAATCCTAAAAATCAAAGGTTGAATGGATCTGCTTCGAATTTACCATGACTAAAGCCTTACATAGGAGCTATTATTATGCCAAGTTTCATCTCTTTATCTTTAAAAATGACAGAGATATAAGTATTTTCATTGATTTCCATTAAAGTAGAGCTGCCCTTTGGCTAGGGAGGATGGAAAAATCTGCATTTTCTTTTAAATTATTATTATTATTATTATTATTATTATTATTTATTTATATAGCACCATCAATGTACATGGTGCTGTACAGAGTAAAACAGTAAATAGCAAGACTCTGCCGCATAGGCTTACAATCTAATAAAATCATAGTAAAACAATAAGGAGGGGAAAAGAATGCAAACAGGCACAGGGTAGGGTAAGCAGGCACCGGGTAGGGTAAAACTAACAGTATAAAGTCTGCACAACATCTGTCATAATTCCACCCACTTCACAGATTTGTTACCAAAAATCCTGATAAAACTGAGTTTTTCCTGTCATGTGGTCAACCTATGCAACTCCCGTCATTCCAAGCCAGCCTGGCCATGCTGGCTGGGAATTGTGGATGTTGCAGTCCAACACATCTGGAGTGCACTCAGTTAAGTAATGTAGCGCTTTTCTTGACACTGAAGCGGAGACAGCAATTTATCGACTTCACATGCCTGCTCCTCAGAGCTTTGAAAAAGGGGAAAACCCTGTTCAGGTGACATGCTAAGCCGTGGTGGTTAAGCATTTTGAGCTAAACATTATGGCTTAGCATGTCATGTGAACCATTCCTAACCATGGTGGCTACATAACCATGGCTTAAACACACTCACTAACCATTTGCTGCAAAAGGGTTAGCGGCCTAACCATGGCTTAATATGTTGTCTGAACAGGCCCCAAATCTCAATCTGGTAATAGACTTCCAGCTTGCCACCCTTGTTACCTGTTAATATCATGGCCTCTGTGGCAAAAGCCGTAGCAAACGATTTGAGGATATTTGCTGGGGCATCGCTAACGAAGAAGCCGATGTAAGTGGTGGAGGAATGTAGTGATAGGGAGATGATCGCTGGGAAACAACTGGAAAAACGGTCCCCAGCTCTCTTTAAGGCTTCATATAAACCATCAACCTTTTGGTCTTCACACTGAAAGAAAACTCATGAGTTACAGAATCCTGCTGCTTCAGGCTGATGCATAAATAGCACAATTCATGTACTATCAGTCTTAACATTTAAGATGACAGGGCAAATAACAAACTGCTGGGATAGATGAAAAATGGCAAACACTGAAAACAGCTTTGGATATTCACCCTTGGCTGAAATGGAACACTGACTGGGTTTGGAAGACACAATAACCCACGGTGAGTTCAATTAGGGTGAGCGTATGAAAAGGAGGATAGGGCTTCTGTATCTTTTAACAGTTGTATAGAAAAAGGAATTCCAGCAGGTGTCATTAGAATGCATGCAACACCTGGTGAAATTCCCCCTTCATCACAACAGTAAAAGTTGCAGGAGCCCTGCCCTCTTTTGTATCTGGTCAGTCTAGTATAGCTCCTGCAGCTCTAACTGTTGTGATGAAGAGGGAATTTCACCAGGTGCTGCATGCATACAAATGATACCTGATGAAATTCCCTTTTCTATACAATTCACAGTAGTTCATTAAGCCATTCATGTGGTGGGGGATCATGGACTATTTCAAAATAAGCTACTGTGCATTAACCCATCATGGCCTATCATGATGTCCGAACACAGCCATTGTGTAAGTTTTACACTTCAAGGTAAGACATCGACAACAAAAGAGACCAGGATGCATATTACTCTTTGGAGAGTAAAATACAAAGAAGCTGTGATACCATTTTTGTGCACAGTAAAAGTTAAGCTCACCGTAAAGAATTCAGAAAGCGTTATGTGTGGGAAAACATCATGGGCTTTGTTTTTCCCGCAATGATGTTTGCTTTCTCTCCAGAACTCCATCAATACGTCACTCAATGTGCCTGTTGGGCACAAATAGAGGGCGTATTCTTGAGGGATTGGATCTTCCAAAGAAGGGTCATTGCAGTGAGAATGTAACCTACAGTTGACAGAAAGAGAACATATCAAGATGCAAGATGGTGCAAACCCTCAGTCACTCTGGCTAAAGTGCTGTGATGGTATAACGGGATTAGAGCCGCAAGTCTGGTTGCAAAGACTGTGCACCAAAATGGCTCCAATTTAAAGTCCAACACATCTGGAAGGCACTACATTGGGGAAGGCTACTTTATTTCCCCCTCCCTGTTTTGAGTCAGTTTCAGAAGATCTGTAAACCCAAGGCAGAAGGGAGGCTTTTTGCAAAACAGGCCAGGGGTACAGAGACATCCACAACCACTACTGGACGAAGGCGAGGAGTAAGGGGGACAATGTCTAAAATAAACAGGCAAGGATATCTTTGGGACAACTGGGGAAAAGAATGTGGTTCCTGTTTTGTATCTGGGCACAGTGAATTAATGCCCCCACCCCGTCCCAGCCAGTGTGCCAACAAAATTCAACAGTGTAGCAGTGGTTGTGGAGGGAACCCTCCTTTTAAAAGCACAACGTTGTGGTTTGCCACCAAAATTTGGTGTTGTGGTGGCAAACCACAACATTGCTTTGAAATATCTCTCTTTCTCTCTCTCTCTCTGACCTGCCACTACATTTCGGTGGCATATTCAGCAGCAGGGTGGTGTGGCATAGCCCCTGTTGGGTCCAGGGTTGGACAATGTGACCCCCAACTCCTTGAAATGGCCCACTCTTGCTTTAAGTACAAGTCAGACTTCAGACAGCCAGCTCCTTCTCTTTCCTTGGCCTAGTCCTAAGAAAAACCATGCAGCAGGCAATGTTGGAACTATATAAAATGAGGATGTGAGGGCGATCTGGCTGCAACATCTGTCACCCCATTGATCGCCATGGTTGATTTGGCTGATCTGGCTGGCTAAGCGGGTATCCCCTTCCTCCCTCACCGCTCCATGTGCGTCCCTCCCGAAGCTGCGTGTTTGGTGGAAGAGGATGACCATCCCAGATAGAAGGAGTGTACTGTTCTTCGGTCAAGGGTATATAAAACGTTGTTAATATGCCAGTTAAGTGGCCTAGACAAGCATAGAGGCTGAATTCAATAACCAAGGTTTAACAGACAACACAGTGGCCTGAACTAATTCCCACATAATGTAGTAAATGATGCAGCCCATGTAGCCTTGGAAGGAGAAAAGCATGTCTACTACATCTCAGTTCTTCCTGCAGCTAAGCTAAAGTGTGCATAAGTGCATTTGAGCATATTGATAAAATCTAACCTAAGTCCTACTTAAGAGTAAACCCATTGAAATAAATGAGGCTTAAGTTAGTCATGCCATTCATTTCAATGGGTCTACTTTAAGTATGGCCTATGTTGGATTTTGCCCATTGTTCCCTGCTACTGTTTGCTTCTCTCTTTCCTCCCTCCACTAGCAGCGAGGACACCAGGGAGGCTGGGGAGGAAGACTTAACATTGGTGCCTTTTCCCAAAATTCCTCTCTTGTTGCTGCCAGCCTTCTTTGGAGGAGTGAGCCTGCTGAGAAGGCCCTGTCCCCAAGATTATGAACTCTATTTAAGCTGCACTGCTGTGGTCCTTGAAGAGTAGCAAGACCCTCGGGGGAAGGGGTGCACCCATCTGGGGAACCCTGGAGGGACAGTTTCAGATTATATATATAATTTCTGCCACTACCCGCCTCCTTTAGCCTCTGAGATTCAACACCCCTGCTGTAAAGGATGGCCATTTATACCCAGCATTTCCTCAAAAGGCCCAAGGTGGCTAACAGTAAAGTTAAAACTATAACATCTCAAATTTAAAACAATTTGATGCCAGCAATAAACACAACAAAGTAGTAATAAAACACAGGAAGAATATCCATGGCCATCCAGCATTGCTTAGGGTAAGGAACCCCACCATCAGGACTTTTTGATTAGCAGAGAGAATGAAATAATCTACCATGCCCCATCAGACTTCCCTGTTCCCTCTCAGTGTAATTGCTATCCTCACAGTACCTGAGGGGGAATGGATTTTCCTAGCAACAATATATTGTCATATGCTACGTCTGCTGCACTGAAAGATATTTTGGGTTGGGATGGGCCTGCTTCTGACGGAGGTAAAGACTTCTGGAATTGGTTGGTTGACCTGGAGATCAAATGTTTCTACCTGGTGCTTGGAAAAGGAACTCCTGGAAAATCTTAAGCTCGTGCTCTGATGCGGTTTGGGCACATGTTGTATCCCTCTCTTTCCCTTTCTCACACAATCTCAGGTCTTCCCAGCCAAAGTCTAACATGTTAACTACTACACTGCCCTTTGCTCGCTATTGTATGACTGTCAACTCATCCTAATATATTGAGTATTGTGCTATATTCTGCTGCTCTTTCAGGGGTGGGGATGCACATGCACACAGGTACACACAGAGATATGGATCGACACACCTGCCAGGACTTTGGGGCTCTCCTTGGAAGTGTGGCTATGAGGGCTGTCATGATGAGTGCCTGCACTTCAAAACCTATGAATACAACACTGGATATATTAAAGTTTCCTGTGAACTTTTTGCATCAACCCTATGATGTCTAATTTAGTGGTTGTAAAAAAACCCCCACCAACTGGAGCAATGGCTTCTAAGAGCGTCATCAGACAGGGGAAAATCACGTTTCCTTACCGTTGCTTTCCTCCCTGCTTCTGTCCCGTGATACTTCCTCTTTCTTCACACAGGGCAAGAAAAACGAAGTAAACAATGACCACATGGCCCATTCAGTGGGTGTTTTTATCACATGGCTTTTCCTGCACACAACAGGAAATGGTGGAACATTTCGTTTTTTAAAAAAATATTGGATTTACCAGGCTCTATTTTGTGATGGAATGAATGCCAGAAAGAGTGGGAGGTGCATGGGAAGCAGACGTCATCATCTAAAGGACATGTGAAAAACCGTGAGTGGGCAGTAACGAGTGTGCGATAAAATGCTCGTCTGATGATGCTCTAATTCATGTTGTTTGGAAGTACGGCATGTACACACTCACCACTTCGCTGCTTCTTCTACTGTCTTTTGTCCAGTAGCTGCCAAAGCTTTTAGCCTACGGAAAGTACAATACACTCACTTTGAGAAAAGAAAGCCAAAATTGCATCGAAACAGTATGCACCTTCCTTTTGGTATTTATCCGTGGGGATGTTTTCTGAACTTAACAGCACACTGCACTAATTAAATTTAGAGTTTTCTCCTGAAAATGCCTATGCTGTGTTTTAAGAAGTTGTTATCTTTATCACTATTAAAATAGGAGGAGTTCTCAACCTATAAAAGAAATTTTAAGTTGGTGGAGCAGGAAATTCTGGAGCAGAGGAGTCACCACCTCTTAAATGCTTCTGGCTTCTGTTAGACAGAGCAGAAACTGGGAGAGGTGAAGGTCTTGTGTTTCTTTTTCTCTCCTCTCCCCTTGACAAAATTGGAGAGAATTTACCATACCAGCTCATGGATGGTTGTGGTTTCCAGCTCTATTTAGGGGGAAGGAAGGTCTTATCATCCTGCCTCCAAACAGCCATGTTTTCAACCCCACAGACAGCAGGGTAGTTTTAGTAGTTGAAAGTTCCACTGCTATCCAAGGATGACCTACCTCTCCGCACATGGAGGGTGAAGTTTACAGCATCCTATGGCCCTGAAGACCCCTTTGCAAGGAACATAAGATTGCATCACAGGGCTTTTAATTGATTAACTGATCAATTATGTTAATCTGGCCCTGTCAGGCCCAAAGAAACCCTGGATTTACAAGTCAGCTAATGAGCCAAAGGCCACTTGAAATAATAATAATAATAATAATAATAATAATAATAATAATAATAATAATAGTCACTGCCTGCTAGCAGAAGTTAATCAACAATGACCCTGGGAGCAGCCACTGAGAAAGCCCTTCAGTACATGAAGTACATTAAGTGCACATACTTAAAAGATTACAAGTGTGCTGTTATGCCTTTTAAAGCTGCTTCACATACAGAAATTTTTCATAGCAAGAAGTATTTTACTTGCGTCATTTCCACATGCCATTTTCACATTAAAGGCACTGAAAAAGGATTATCAAAAAGGTGGCAATGCCATTTCATGTGTTTCTTGGCTGAATGCCTTATGTGTTACTTACCAACATAAAAGCACTGACCACATGCACCCATATAGTTTATTTCACATAACAAATATGCAAAGCTACCAAAGACCCAGATACAAAATCAACAGAGAACAGAAGAAAATCCTGAATTTGTAACATTATGAAAGAGCTATACCTGAATTTGTTTATTTTCCTCTTCCTTCTCCATTCCTTTCCCCTTTTTGGTATTACTAATTTTAAAATGGTCACCATTATTTTAAACTGAAAGCCACCTTGAATGCTTGGGCAGAAAGACAGCACAGAAATATAAGAAAGAAAGGAAGGAAGGAAGGAAGGAAGGAAGGAAGGAAGGAAGGAAGGAACTTGGCATTTAATTCAAGCTATCTGCTTAATTTGACAGAGGTCTTATTTTGGAGCCATAATTTTGGAACTCATTTGGATGGGTACCAATATCAGAAGAGGTTAATTCTCTGTTATGCCCCTTTAACATTTCCAAGGACAAATTCCCCTGCCTGGCCATTCTCAACTTTCTCTCAGGTCAGTAACATGGACTTATGTGGATTACTTGACCACTGGGTTATCATTAACATATTGAGCTATACTTTCTCTTGCTTTTCATTCTCAACTCTCCAGTGGTATTGGATTTAAAACCAATACAAAGATTGTTTCTCCGTCCCCTTGTTTGGAAGCCATCTCCAGTCCTCACGCAAAGTGGTAGCAACTGGTCACAAAAAGAAAACAATGGTATGAAGAACCATTAGAATGATGGCATTGGGAGAGGTCTTGTAGGCCTTCTAGTCCAATCTCTTAGACAATGTAAGAAATCCAGAGGTAGAATATCCACAACAGACATCCGGCCAACCTCTACTTGAAGATGTCCAGCAAGGGAGAGATGACACAGATCCCTAAGTCATTAGTTCCATTGCTGAATTTACTGTTAGGAAGATTCTCCTGAAGTTCAAATGAAATCAACTGTCCTGTAGTCTAGGCCCATTTGATCTAGTTTTGCCTCTGGTAGCAGAGAATAAAGCTTACTTAAATTAGGTTGATTGTTGTGATCCTATGGGCAGGGCCTATCTTAAACTTCTTGTACAGCATTTAGATTTAGGCACTATATACATCATCATCATCATCATCGTACAATAAGAATTCCTAAGATACAGAATCCATGTATTCCATAATGCATTTCCCAACTATAACTAAGGCTTCATGCTCCCCCACAATCTTTGTCGCTTCCGGAATTTTAACCATGGCGAAACTGAAGCAAGATGCAGGTGCAATGTCCATGGTTACTTTAGTCGAATATGGGCTTTAAAAGGATGCTAAATAATTTTCCAGACTGAAAATCACCAGCAGAGCCATTAAGCCCTTTGTGAAATCCAAGAACTGCTAAACTTTCTATGATTCCAAAGGAGATTCTGTGCTACAAATGAAGAGTTGATGGCCCCACGTGGTCCTTTGGCTTCTACATTCTCATAAACTGATAGAAGAGGGATTTTGTGGCAATGTAATAAGAGAGGTACTCACGCTGTATGTACAGAGAATCCAGAGGCCAAGAGAGGCTCCAGTAAAGACTGGGTACTTCTGTTTTTATTCTTGTTCAAGACCTTTGTATAGAGCTGTACCTCAGGTGCCGCCATCTCTTCCACCAATGTGTGTAGACAAATGTGTAGAGAAAGAAGGGAGAGTCAGAGTCTGCTAAGATAAAGATCAAAACCTCAAAACCTCCTTCGATCTTTTTGACACAAGCTGATATCCTGTTTTTACAGCATGCTGCGGTTCTTAGAATTATTACTGTAGGCAGGCTGAAGGGGGAGGGGAGAAAGAGAATGCAACTTTTTTAAAAAAGAAAATGTACCTGCACATGGTGGATCCAGTGTAAATGGCAGATGAATTGCCCACATGCCCCAGGGTTATATATTTCATTGCCTATCAGCTAATTATAACAGCCTTTCTTAGGTAGTAGTTATTTTACCCCATAGCAGTCCTGAGTCAGCATGAAGGATACGTTCATGCAGGATGTCTATTTGGGGTCCTAGTGGGAGAGTCATAAATTGTTTTTATTCATTCATTCATTCATGTGTGTGTGTGTTTCTGTGTGTGTGCGCGCACGCCCATATACTACTTTCTACAAAACCAGAATCAAAGTGGCTCACAAAAACAAAAAACAATAAATTACAAAGCCATTAAACAATTCTCCAATTAAAATTAAATAAAGCATTTCAAAAGCAGCAACCAAAACATGCCACAGAACCCAAAAATCATCTTATAGAAAAATGAAGATTAACACCATAATACCATGCATGTTTATTCTGAGGTAAACTCCATTGATTTCATGTATAGGAATGCACAATAATTGGATTCAAAGCTCTTTCTAAAGAGCTAGGTCTGCACCTGGTGCTTAAAGGACCAAAGTTTACCTGAAGGAGCATCTCCTCCTATGTATACCTACCCAGACCCTAACGTCATTTTTTGAGTCCTTTCTCTAGTTGCCCTCACCAAATGAGGTGAAGTGGATGGCTACTCTGCCGAAGATCTTTTCAGTAGTGATATCCCATCCTCAATGATTTTAATATTTTTCAATGTCTTTAATGTTTCATATTGTATTATTTTGATTTTTTTTTATAGTTGTATTATGTTTTGGTCATTTCATTGCTGTTGTTTGGTTTTATGATTGTAAACTGTCCTGAAGGCATTTGCCAATTGGTCAGTATACAAATCTAAGAAACAAATAAACAAACCTGTAGAACGCCCTCACCAGAGAGTCTCACCTAGCACATATATTTTGGACTTTTCAGCGCCAAGTGAAGAGCTTTTATTTTCCTAGTCCATCCATTTTAGAATTGTGTGAGTGATCATCCTGGCTGTACTGTTGTCCTCCAGTGTTGGTTTTACTTAAATTTTATTCTGTGGCTGTTATAACTGGTTTAGATTTTGTGTTACATTTTATTTTTCTTGTATTCCATGGGTTTCTCTCTATATTGTGACCCAGAGAACTCTGGTTATTGAGTGGTAGAGAAAATACCACCAACAAGCAATATTCAGTTATCTAGTCAATTCTGATTTGTAATGGAATATTGGGCTGAGCCAGACCAGCAGCCCACCAAGTTCAAAATTGTTTACATCAACCTTCCCAAATGTAGGCCAAAATGTCTGGAGGACCCACTTACATGCTTTGCTGACATTACTGAGGCAGACATTTTGCTGCCTGAGGCAAAACAATAAACATTGCCCCCACCCCCCCCCACCCCATGGTGGTTGTTATTATTATTATTATTATTATTATTATTATTATTATTATTATTATTATTTATTTATATAGCACCATCAATGTACATGGTGCTGTACAGATAACACAGTAAATAGCAAGACCCTGCCACATAGGCTTACAATCTCTCTAACCCTGGCCAAGTTATTTTTGCACACAAGACAGAATTCCTGGGAATGAAAATACAATATCAACCGATAAAAAACAACAACCCCCCTAACGATTTGCACCCTTTTCACAAGATCCAAAATCGGCTGCCTGAGGCAGATGACTCAGTCTGCCTAATGGTAGGGCCACTAATTATAGTGACTCTCCAGTGCTTCCATTCCCCCCTTCATCTAATATCAAAATCAGTCTGAGCATTTGGCTGGCCCATACAAGACACAGCACTCTTCAGAGACATTAAAGCACAGAACGCCACCACCCCTCCTTCTCTGCTGAATGAATTGTCACTGTTGTCAGCACCTGTGAGAGCAGGAGGCTGAGAGGGTCAGCCCACCTCCTCCTCAAACTCATACTGTCAGAAGTGAAAGAAGTACTGTGTGTGTGAGTGCACGCTCACACCCACCCATACACCTGGGCTAGATCTACATCAAGCAGGATATAACACTTTGAAAACAGTTTGAAAACTGTATGTTCAATGTGTCCTGGGCCCAAACAGTTGTCAAAACTGTTATAAAATGTTATAAAGCAGTAGTGTGTAGATCCTGCCATGGATGTACCCTGCTTCTTTGAAGCTGTCATTTGGGCTTCAACAAGAAAGCACATAAGAAGAGCCCTGCTGAATCAGACCAAAGGCCTATCTAGTCCAGCATTCTGTTCCCACAGTGGCCAACCACAACAGGATGTAAACGCAATAACACCCTCCTGCTCATGTTCCCTAGCAAGTGGTATTGAGAAGCATACTGCGTCCAACACTGGAGGAAAGATACAACCATCATAGCTAGTAGTTTTTTATTACTTTCCCCCTCAGTGAATTTCTCTAACCCCCTTTGAAAGCTATCCAAATTGGTGGCCATCACTACATTTTGTAGCAGCAAATTCAGTAATTTAACTATATGCTTTGTGAAGAAATAATTCTTTTTATCTGTCCTGCATCTTCCTGGGTTCTAGTATTATAAAAGAGGGAGAAAACCTCCCCCTCTCCTACGTTCACGTTCTCTATACCATGCATAATTTTGTACACTTCTATTATGTCTCCCATTACTTGCCTTATTTCTAAACTAAACAGTCCCAGGTGATGTAACCTTTCCTCATAACAGAAAGCAGAACCAAAACCAAAAGAGAGGCACCAAAACCAGGAAGAAAGCAAAAAA
Organism: Elgaria multicarinata webbii; assembly: GCF_023053635.1. Lineage (NCBI taxonomy): Eukaryota > Metazoa > Chordata > Lepidosauria > Squamata > Anguidae > Elgaria > Elgaria multicarinata. The sequence goes on from NC_086175.1 coordinate 69,959,279, forward strand.
GAGAAACTAGTTCTCGAAGGTGCAAATGATGAAAATGTATTGCAGCCGGATGTATTTTGTACCGTAAGCACCTTCTTCAAGGGGCGATCTTATGCATCCAAATTCTGAGAACAGGCTACAGAAATAGCGACTTCCATCATCAGGGCAACTGAATTTGGATGTTATAAGATTTCCCCTGAAGAAGGAACTTATTGTTCCAAAATATGTTGGGTTCCAATACATTTTCATCATTGAAAACTAGTTTCTCTCTTCTTCTTTTTTCATTCTTCCAGATGAAATAACTCCCCATTGCTTCTGTATTTCAGAAAGTACAGCTCTTCTCTGTTATTGAGATGTCATTTTACCTAGGAATCATGTTTTAAGATGCTATTTCCTATTCCCCAGGCATAATCCTTTAATGTAGACAACTTGCCCAACCAAATCACCCATATCATTATCATTATTATTATTATTATTACACCATCAATGTAATAAAACAATAAAATAGCAGCACCCTGCCACATATGCTTACATTCTATTAAAATCATAATAAAACAACAAGAAAGGGAAGGGATGGAACCAGACAGGCACAGGGGACAATAAAACTAACAGTGTAAAAGTTTCATGTGTTTTGCCTAAAAGAAAAGGCTGACATACGTCTGTCACAGTTTCCAGAGATATTCTTTTCTAATGTATTTATAAATATATTTTATACAACAACATTGTAAAGTCAATTAACAATATTAACAATCAAACATAAATTACTTCACTTTTCTTACACATAGACTATGTGGCCTTATTACAATGTTACTCTACATATGACATTGCTGATAAAGTTTGCAAATACTTCCATGTTCCTTTTCCTGATTACAGTTAATTAAAAAGATTGCTGCCTTCCTGGCGTTTGTAGTAATGCCATCCTCGGCTACCTGATATCTTTGGATAGGTTGAATTACACTGACGCTGGTCATAATGTCCTCTGCTGCAATGATTCAACAAGCAATTTTGGATAGCTCAATGAAAATATTTGCATAGCAGACTGCAGGATTTCTAGCTGGCTAACTTTTATAATGCAAAGAGAAAGCAGCTTGGCTGATAACAATGGCTTCACAGGAAGAGGTAAGTTTAACCTGGGGAACAGGGGGTTTAAACATTTCTCCTCTGTTCCTCTGCCACATGCTGTGCTTTGGAAAGCTGATTCTTTTAGATTCATTGATTCTCAATGGATAAGCAATGTCTCCCTCAGGAAACATGGGCAGTTATCATAAGAGGGCCAGGTTTTTCCTTGATCTCACCTGGTGAGTAACTTGGTTGGGACAGAAGACAAAATTTTGACATGTGTTAGACTATGGCCCTTTCTACACCTAAGGATTATCCCAGGAAAATGGAGGGATCGTTCCTGACTGCTCCCGGGATCCCCTGAGTGTCATTTGCATGCACAGGTGTAGAGACAGCCTATGTAGTTCTTCCATTCAGATTCTGGGCTATCTATATGAAAGAGCACTTTCATTTCAACAGCACATGCACATGAGTTGTTCCTGGTGGACGGTACTCTGTTGGTTCAAACTTTAAACTACGTTCTACATAGATCACTTGGCTTTTAACTAAGAGCGCTGAGGATCTCTGAATAGTGGTGCTGTCAAGGCTAGACTTCGGGGCAGAAGACTAAGGGCCTACTCAGCAGAATGAGCAAGGTGTGAAATGCCCCAAAAGTGGATGAAAGAGAGCAAAAGTGGACAAAAGGCTTGTTCAAAAATTGCATGTGCTACTTTTTATGTATAGATGAACACTTGGAAATAATTACTGTAATTGAAATTGAAATGCAATACTTCTCTCCATAGTGGGGAAGGTTTTGACCAGGAAACCTGTTTTCTGAGCAGGTGATCACTGTTGATGGATAACCTCAAGACCCCTGGTCTCCTTTCGTATGGTTCTTCATCTTTAACCTGACTTGGATTGCCCATTCTTTCAAATAGAGGATGCCTTCAAACAGAGAGCTGTCCTCTATAATGTATGCCATCTGGCCACCCTAATAGACCATCCAGAGCCTAAAATTCACTAAGGCCTTAGCTAGACCTAAGGTTTATCCCAGGATTGTCCCAGGGACATCCCTGTTCATGTAAATGGCACACAGGATATCCCGGGAGCAGGCAGGGACGACCCCAGGATAAACCTTAGGTCTAGCTAAGGCCTCTGTGTATCACTTCTCCAAAAGCTTAGCAAGTATTCCTTGATGAGAAGTTTGGTTCTGGTGTACAAATTAAAGCTTGATTGTCAAAGTGAATGTTCCACTGCAATGTCAGCCATTAGAGAATGTTGGGAACTTCCTCAGATAGGGTCTGACCGGCCCTCTAACTGTAGAGAAAATGCACCTGTATGATTCCTTACACCAGGGATTCCATGGCAGATGGGCAGGGGTTTCTCAGCACACAAATGAATGGGGCTCTTTGAATGTCAAAATTTGAAATTGATTGTTCTAGACTTGCTTTTACCAGAATGAATTCCAGTTTTGAGTAGCTGACTGGAGAAATGTAGCCACACATTAACTTCAATGTGTTTATTTGTGATTTGCACCAATGGGAATGGAGATTTATGCTCACCATGGTTCAGAAATCAACCCTGAAGGGATATATTCCAAAACATGCATTCTAATTTTTGATATGATCAAGCTGGTTTTAATGTTGATTTGGTTTCCCTCCCCCCTAAGGGAAAGTTTTAGGATTATTTTCATAGCATAATGGGAGCCAGTGTGGCGTAGTGTCTAACGTGTTAGACTGGGAGTTGGGAGATCCAGCTTCTAGTCCCGACTTGACCATGGAAGCCCACTGGGTGACTTTGGGCCAGTCACAGACTCTCAGCCCAACCTATCTCACAGGGTTGTTGTGAGGATAAAATGGAGAGGAGGAGGATTATGTACGTTGCCTTGGGTTCCTTAGAGGAAAAAAAGGCAGGCTATAAATGCAATAAAAATAAATAAATAAAAAATAATGCGCACCAAAAATGTTGATGGCATAATAGAAAAGTCTAGTGCATAACTTCTGAAATAGGTTGATGGCCTAACACTTCTAATCAGGAAGACTAATCTCTGACCCAGAAGCCCTTCCCCATAATACCAGAGATAGGGGAGGTCATTGCACTTAGACATGCAAAGGGGATGGGCACTCTACATATTGAGTAGTAGAGTACCTATTTCATATCTAACAGGCCTAAATGAAGATGCATCGGAGGGCAGGGTAATGACATTGTGTTGGCAGACTTGTCTCTCCCAACCTAGACATGCCCATTAAAATGAGTTGTTGGGTGGCTATGTGCCCTGTTTTACAAGGACCATCCTCTGTTTGAAGGGCTGCCCTTTCCAAGTCTGGTTCAAAGATCAAAAACCATTAGAAGGAGAACAGGGCTTTGAAGTGACCCATTAAGAGGAAGCTACTGGACAGCAGACTGAGCAGGCACACAAGTCAACTGGTCACAACTGGTCACAATAGATAAATGCAAACAACTATTCAATTAGTCTTCAATAGTTCACTCACAATAAATTTTGCTGCAGCAGCTGATTGAGCACTAGTTCTGCCTTTACCATGGAGAAGGTACTTTGGAGAGCTGACTATGCAATATCTTATTCTCTCTCTCTCTCTGTGTTGCTGATTCAGGTCCAAGAAACAGACTCCAGTCCTGGATCTGTTGAAATTGTCTCTGTTACAGAAGAAGAATTGGCAGGTTCGGAGCCATGCTTTTTCTGCAAAAGGCTTTTCTGTATACAGCAGACAAAAATAGACCCCAGTGAAAATGAAAATGGTAAGGGAATGCATAGTTCTTGGATGCGAAATATGTATGGGCCCTGTCTCTCCATCCCTCCTTTTAGTCCCTTTGCTGCAGAGAAAATATTCACTGCATTTTACCTGCTTCATGCATTGTATATTGATGTATTTTTTCTACTCAGCTGCCAAACTGTTTCTAGTTTCTGACTTCTGATATATTTTAGACTGGTTTAAGGCACAGGAGATATCAAGAAAACTTGCAGAAGACTATTGGGGGAAAGTTTCAGAACGTTTTCTCAAAATTGCTTTTTATCCTTTAGAGGATTTTTGTTTGTTTGTTTTGTTGTTTTTGCCTTGCATGTCATCTGGGATCACGCCAGTGACCAGCCCCTCACCTCACTCTGGATTTGCAGTGGAGGCATGGCTCGGCAGTGCCTGGTGGAAGGTGGTCTGCGATTGGCCACCTTCCACCAGGAAGAGGGCAGGGGTGGTTCTGGTCCCTGGACGGCCACCCAGAAACCCTGCACTCCCTTCTTGGTGTCAGGATTACCCAACGCAACCCCGGGGGAGGGAAAGCCTGGGGTTTGAGAGGGAGGCGGTGCCAACCCAGAGCCGTGGAGACACCCCCCCCCCAGGACATTAAAAATAGTAATGCATGAAAACATTAAAAACTACATGATTTAAATACCGAAATTGGAAAGATGTGACTTCTCACATTTTCCATAAGCCAAGAGAGTGGGGGCCAATCATATTTCTTGGGGGAGGGACAGTTTGAGAGTGATCATGTAGGGCCATTTCAAGGAGGGAGCGAGGCCAGTATTGTTTTAATTGCATATTTTTAGAGTCAAGTCCCATGCTCTATGCATTTTTCAGAGGTGGTTATTTCTCATTTTTCTGTTTGATTTCCAGAACAGATCCCAACACCTCAGTGCCATGTTTTAATTCCACTAAGGCTGCTTCCCGTTATCCTTGCCTTATTACTCACCGTAATCATAGCAGTTGCCATTGGCCTGGGTGGTGAGTATCAATAACTAATTTATTAGGTTCTCCATTAGCCATTCTATGGTTTGCATTTTTCATGAGTCTCCTGCTGAGAATAGGATTAACCTGCCATCAGAGGTTGCATATTGGATTTTTGTCACTGGTGTGGTCTACGGCCATACTACCCTGAATGCACTGGTGTGTGTTTTCGTATGTATATTTCTTAAAAATAGACCTGTCATTGAGATAGGAGTATTTAATAAGATCACTGGCATAATCAACAGAACGAACGCCACTGAAGCATCTCTGTTAGGGCCAGCTGTCATGACTGCTTCCAGTGTACTTGCATGGACTTCCAGCTGCCAGTGTGAAATATGAAAGGCCATTGGGTGCAGGCCAATGGCACAAGCAGACTTCTGGACATATGTCAAGTGTGGGAGCCCTGTGGGTCAGGCATCAGTTGCCCTTCTCCTGGCAACATCAGGACTACTTACTGGAAGAACATAACTGCAGGCAATTTGAGCCAGGAAACTAACACCACAGACCAGGATACTGAGAATCAGATTATTATTACAGAATAGGGATGTCCATTTCTGGGAAATCTGGCCTTTGGGGGCTTGCAGAATTTCCACATAATCCCTAAATCAGCTTGCATTTGTGAACCGAAATCCAGTAACTTTTGTGAGTTTTAAAAAAGTTGCATAAATAGCAATTTGTGCAAATTACACAGTTCTGGCTGCAATTTGTGCAAATTACTATTTACGCAAATTTAAAAAAGAAAGAAAATCCGAGAACTGGCCTGACTTGATGCAGATTGTTTCGGAACAGCTTGTGTTGAAATGAGCTGAAGTCTGGGGGGTGGGGAGCGAGATGATGAAAGCTCAGCAAGCTCCACCCCCTGGTCGGATTCCTCTGACATCCCTATTGCAGAGGGCCGATCCCATGCTCTGTTCCGCTTATGCCTCAAGCTAGAAATCCTGTGGCAGAGGACGGCCACCAGCCTAGCCGTCTGTGCCTCCAAACTGTTGCCCTGCATACTAACCTGCTTATTTGCTGCCCCCTCTCCCCCACCTTTCTAGCTCAGTCTGTGGGTGCCAAGGTAGGGGTGGCCTTTGCTAGTGCTTGGATCAGGTCACTGAGTTTTTGCAAGTGTCACAAGTGGGGCTTTTCAAACATTTACAATACCATGCAAAAATTGGTGCACACAGAATTCTGCTCAGGCTAGCAGCCTGCCCATGACTGCACATAACACCAGTGGCTAGAAATCAATGTGAGCAGCATCTGCCACATTAGAGGTGGTTGTGAGACTCAGAGATCACCAAATATCTAAAGGCACAATGCTCTGAATGCAGAAGACTCAAAGATTCCATACAGTGAGGTAGGCTCTGCCCTTTCCCAACCGAAACCAAAAATGTGCATCTGGGGAGCAGAGGTAAGTTGAGTGGATCTATTCTGAAGGTGTCATGTGGGCACAACAAGGGACATACAGATTTTGTAAAACCTGTTCTGTCTGTGCCAGGTGCCTTTCAGTCTGTTGTACACTCATTGATGGAATTGGGTTCCCCCCCCCCATTTCTCTAATTTGAACAAATTTTCCCAATGCCGCCCAAAATGTGCAAATCCCCCCCAATGCACATTTTTATACTTTAGCCTATGAGAAAATGTGCATTTTCAGGCAGTGTGTTTTTTATTTCTGTATTTTAATATGACTAAATTGTTTATTTATTTAAAACATTTCTTGAAAGTATCATGTGAACTGGAAGTATCATGTGAACCGCCCAGAGAGCTTTGGCTATTGGGTGGTATAAAAATGTAATAAATAAATAAAAGACTTGGGTCATTCTCCTCAGCTCATATTTTTCTATGAGTAGATTTGCATAAAAGTCTGGAAAGGAAAGGAAAAAGAAGAAGAAAGAAAACAGTCCACAAGTCCACAGACTCCGTGGGGAAAGCCTGTCTGTTTTGGAATCTGCAGATTGGATTCAAAAAAATCTGATTCCATTGCGGATTTATCCGACATCCCTAGGGCACATCTACACCAAGCAGGATATTGCACTATGAAAGCAGTATGAAAGCTGTATATAAAAGGCAGGAGCCACACTACTGCTTTATAGCAGTATTGAAGTGCACTGACAACTGTTGGGGCCCATTGATACATACCATATACCGCTATATCCTGCTTGGTGTGGCTCCTGCCTTTTATATACCGCTTTCATAGTGCAATATCCTGCTTGGTGTAGATGAGCCCCTAGTCACAACATAAAACCCACATTAATTGCACTATTGCAAAATAATGTGTCAGTGGTTTTAAGATGGCATGGAATGTGGGGCTATAGTTTCATACCAGGGATGTGGTGAAGCAATTACTGTACCTTACCAAAATGTTGTTCTCTGCACAAATTCATTCTCTCACATTGTTAACCCACCCATCTGATTGTGGAAATTAACAAACAGTATGAATACTACTACTAGAAGTTTGAGCACTACTACTAGTATTTAGCATCTCATTTATTCCATTTATAATGAACTGGGTATAGAAAATGAGAATGAACTGAGTCTTCCAGTTCACAAGATCCTTTTAATAAAAAGGGATTGGATTAGAGAACATGTGGAGAGCACTGAAAATGTCTGAAGTGTATTGGTGTTTACCGTATTCCAGACAAGCCCTAATTCTTTTTGCTGATGTGGAGTGAGTGAGTGAGTGAGTGACTCGGTTTGGATAACATAGCAGCCCATTGTGGGTAATGTAACCTTAGGGGGACCACGTCATGTGCCGTCTGACAGTATGAAAAGGCAGACCCCAACTGGAATTGCTGTGGCTATCGCGTGGTGTGAACCTGGTTAGATAATATTCCAGGTTTAGATAACCCTCTCATAACCTATAGTCTTGTTATAGGGTTATGCAAGGATTGTTTAGCCCTTGAATAACCCTTCCTGACTGGATTCGCACGACACGACAAGCCACAGCAACCCCTAGTTGGGGATGGCATATTCATAATGGTGGATGGCATGAACCTTTGATGATTAATGAACCCACAATGGGCTGTTGTGTTTTTCTGAAATAGCCCACTGACTAACTGAAGGCCAAACACATAGATTGCTAATGCATAGCAGGGGCAAGGTGGCAAGCATCTGGAGCTGGATTGGGACCATGGTGTGGACAGCCCATAGTGTGGAGTCTCCACCATGGTACTAATTAGAATGCCTCCATTATGCATGTTATTTGCGGTGGATTGAAAGTTCATATTGGTACCAATTACTTTCCCACAGAAGGAGCAAAGGTTTAAAGCCCCCCTTCCCCCTATGTTCTGATCTGGGTTATCACCACCCTGCATGGGCAATTCATTTTACAAAAATCAGCTATGCAATGCCAAATGACTTGACAAACATCATGTCTACTTGGGCCCTGAATGTCTGACTGACTATCCATCTGTCTATCATAGCCTTCCCCAACATGGTGCCCTCCAGATATACTAGACTACAACTCCATTCATCCTCACTCAGCATGGCCTTTAGTCCTGCTGGCTGGGAATTGTGGGAATTGTAGTTCAACACATCTGGACAGCATCAGATTGGGGAAGGCTGGTGTGTGTGTGTGTGTGTGTGTGTGTGTGTGTGTGTGTGTGTGGTATCTGATTAGCCACTATAGACAACAGAATGCTGGACTAGATAGACCTTTGGTCTGGTCCAGCAGGGCTCCTCTTACATTCTGAGGGGGACAGGCAGGCAGATAAACAGACCATCTTTTCTATAGAATAGAAACTAGGGTTACCAATGCTGAAGTGCAGGCAATGTTTGTTTCATCGTAGTTGGTATTTCTAATGAGCGGGTTTGACAGCACTGAGCAGTATCCAAAGGGGCATTTATGCCCCCACTGATTTCCCCCCCTGCCCCACCGATTCCATCACACAAGCACAATCCCCTGCTTACGCAAGAGAAATTTAGTGTTTCCCAGTGGAGGCCGGTGGCTCTGATTTATTTATTTATTTATTGCATTTCTATACTGCCCAACAGCCGAAGCTCTCTGGGCGGTTTACTGATGTCAGTGGAATGGTGAATCTGCTCCAGATTTCAGTCAAAACCACTCAGAACTCTAAGGGACTATCCTTGGATAGAGTTCTGACTGGTTCTGACTGAACCTGGAGTGGATTCACCAGCCCACTGACATTGAAGCCACTAGCCTCCAGTGGCACTTCCTAAGGGAAGCCCTGAAATGAGTGGAAATGAGTGTTTCTGGATGGAGGCAGGTCAGTGGATCTCCCTTATGTGAACTCTGCTGACCTGCCTCCATCCAGAAACAAGCATTTCCACTCCTTTCGGGTTACCCCAGCAGTGCTAAAGTGTGTAAACTGTGGGGGCTGCATGCACAATACAATCAGCCCCATTGGATTCTCCCCATTGTGTAACAACGGACAGACTGCCTTTCAAACATCCCAGGGCTTTTGGTCATTCATTCATTCAGCAGGCATTGTTGCATTGTCTTTCTCTCTCTCTCTCTCTCTCTCACTCACACACACACACACACACACAGAGAGAGAGAGAGAGAGAGAGAGAGAGAGAGTACGAACCAAGATTCTGCTGTCCTAATGGGATGCTTTCTTCCATTCTGCCAGTTTACTTCAACTGCAGTGGGGGATTTCAGTGCAGATCGTCCTTTAAATGTATTGACCAAACAGCGAGGTGTGATGGTGTCTTCAACTGCAAAGATGGAGAGGACGAGTATAGATGCGGTAACTTGCTTTTATTATGAACTAGCAAATGGACTCGGATTGGAATAGCCCTTAGGTCCAGCCTGCTGGCACCTCTGGCACAGCCCCCGCTATGCTGCACTCCTATAGCCCCCTGAGGGATCTGTCCATTCCATTTACTTGAAGGGGGCTGTCCCACAGCAGCATATACACTACAGCACATACTTCTGTCTCTTGACCTACTAATCTCCCCTGCCTTCAAACTGTATGGGATGGAAAGCTGGTTAGGGAAGTCTGCCCCTAGTGGCTAAACATGAAGTCTTCAACCTCATGAACACATTTAAATGAATTAAAATAAATTAAAACACCCTTAAGGCCAGATCTACTCCAAGCAGCATATATAGGGTGACCATATGAAAAGGAGGACAGGGCTCCTGTATCTTTAACAGTTACATAGAAAAGGGAATTTCAGCAGGTATCATTTGTATATATGGAGAACTTGGTGAAATTTCCTCTTCATTACAACAGTTAAAGCTGCAGTGGCATGACTTGCTATTATGGTTCTGTCAGGCCCCACCATTGCAGACTTTTAGGAAGGCCCTTGTTTCCTCTGGCCTTGCCCTGACTATGGTTTACTGGATTGTTTTGCTCTGTAGCTACACTTATGCTCTAGGTTCTTAGTAATATTTTATGGCTTGTGTCTGTTGTTTTATGAATGGAGGAGGAAGAAGGGTAGGTTTACTGTTTCACTGCTGCAAGTTGCCTTAGGAGGGCTTCTAACCTGAAAGGTGGCCAAGAAATGCTTTTTTAAAAACATGGTGGGTCATGGAAAGAAATTTCTAGGTCCAAAAAATGTTTGTAATTGAAGCTATTTGCCGCTTCTCTCTTTTTTGCTTCCTACAGTCAGACTGAGTGGCAAGTCGGCTGTGCTGCAGGTGTTCAGTTTTGGAATCTGGAGGACTGTATGTTCTGATGACTGGAAAGACAACTATGGGAGTGTTACATGTAAATACTTAGGTTTCTCAAGGTACTGAGTAGGGATATTGCAAACTAGCAATGGAAATCAAAGGCTTCATCATCATCATCATCATTATTATTATTATTAAAAAGTCTTTGCAAGTCAAATTGTTACTGTAAAGGAAAGTCCCTCTCATTTATGTCTGACTTCTGGAAATGCAATGAAACTGCTAGCAACTGAGTTGTTTTTTTGCTCTGTTTTTTGCATAAAGTGCTGAGGTTTTTGTTTTATATTGACTATAATAACCAATTAGTCAGTAAAGTCTCCAAAGATATTAATCGCATTAGTGGAACTTTGCCAAGAAACTGTCAGGTTGATGTTATCTGTCTGCTGTTTTTGACATACTACAGCGCTAGATATATAGGCAGGGCCAGCCCAAGACATTTTGCTGCCTGAAGCTGATAAGCAAATGGCAGCCCCACCCATTCATCCAAATCATGGTGCACAATACCCAAGGCCAGCCAAATTATTTTGTCACATGAGGCAGAAAAGCTTTTCTCTACAAGCTTTGTACAAGCTTTTATTGCAAATAATTGGATTATTTGCAGTAAAAATACATTAATAACAAAGTAACAACTTGCTGCCCTTTCAAGGCATCCAAAATCTGCTTCCTGAGGCAGCCACTTCATTCTAATGGTAGGGCCGGCCCAGTATCAAGGGCTCTTGTGAACGAGCAATTTATTGCACGCTCATGATTGGCCACTCACAGAAGTTTTCTGGTCAATTTCATGACGTTGTCAACAAGCAAGATGCCGCCCACTGAATCCTCCAGAAATTCTGGGATAAAAAGAACCACTTTTAAAGAGGTAATAGCTGGTAATATCACTGTCTCAATAGAACTCAATGAATGGAGGAGAAGTATTCATTTCAACCACATTGTTGGCCCTCTCCTCCCATGTAATTCAGTCCACAATAATTTCACCAAAGAACCAAGAAGCACAAAAGCCTGGGTAAACATGATTTCCCTTAATGTAGAGACACTGTTTTTTTAACAATTTATATGACAACACCCACACACACATGCACGCACGCGCACACACACACACACACACACACACACACACACACACAGAGAGACACCTGCCTATCTCCTTGGCTCTGGGGTGGCAAGCTCTAGTAGGTATCTCAGACCCATTCAGAAACAGAAAGAGATTCCCAGTGAGGGAACATCAGACAACAATTTTGGGCTACAAACTAGCAGTCTAACAAAAAACCACTCAGCCAGAAGCCATTACACCATGGTTGGAGTAGGAATTCAAGTATGTGTTTTAGTTGGTTGATTTTCTGATATATCAAAATTGTTTTCTTTATTAGTATTTTTATTTATTTAATTATTTATGTATTACAATTCTATACTGCCCAATAGGCAAAACTCTCTGGATGGTTCAAGTAGTACTTTAATGAATACTTTATAGTATTCAGTCTAAAGTTGGCAAATCAGGTAGGCTATAAATATGATAGATAAATACTGTGGGTGCATTAGAGTTTGCGAAATAATTCTTATCATTTGCAGTTTTGAGAGTTCAGCTGATTTCCCTGTGGCTGCCATTGAAGATGAATTTCAGAGGTATTTCGTTACTGCAAACCACTGGTTAGCCGCTGATCAGTTGACATCACCACAGAATGCTACGTATGTGCGGTATGTTTGAGATGCTCAACTATAGACAGATATGCAAATCATATACCCAACAGAAAGCATAAATTGACCCATAAATGGAACAGAATGCTCTCTTGTGGAATGTTCCCAGGAACTAGTAGAGTCTATGTTTATCTACTTGCATACATCAAGCATCATTTCATGCTGTTGTGAAGGGCAGCTTAAATTCTTGAGTTGCTTCCTCACTGTTTTTCTAATGGCAAAAGCAGTCATATTCATATTCATTTTGGAAAAGGATTTAAAATGTCCTGACATAAAGGGTCATCCTAACATCAAGGGTCATGACTCATTCTCTCTTCCATCTTGCTCTTCACCACCATCAGCAGGGTGCAAGTAGTGCTGAGTATATCAACATGTACTTGGCCATTATAGGAAGCCTGTATGCAACTTTTCTAGGTAATTCAAGCTGCCTTGTGTCTCTCTAGGATCATGCACACACACACACACAAAAATAAAAAATAAAAAATCATGTTCCTTGGAAGGAACAGTAGGGTGGCTAGTCATAGAATCATAGAATAGTAGAGTTGGAAGGGGCCTAAAAGGCCATCAAGTCCAACCCCCTGCTCAGTGCAGGAATCCACCTTAAAGCATACCAGTCAGGCATCACTAAAAAGAGAGGACAAAGAAGCACACGATTTGCATAAAAATTGCATGTGCTAATTTATGTATATCAATGCACTTTTAGAAACAATCATTACAATTTAAAAATAAATACAGTACATTTCACCAAAATGGGAAAACTGTGACCTGGTAACCTAGCTGCCCAGATGCTAAGTGTGGATGGGCAACTTCAAGGTTCCTGCATTTCAGGGCTCTTGAAACTGGACTTAGACAGAGCCGCTCTTCCAATAAAGGATGGTCCTCTGTATTTTATTTATTTATTTATTTATTTATTTATTTATTACTCTGTAAGAGGATGCATGGCCACCCTAAGAAGCAGGGCCACTGGATCTACATAAGGGAAGTTCTTCTGTTGTGAGTAATGGCCTAGCATATTTTGGAGCTATCAGAATGATTCATGCTCAGTTAAGGACTAGAAGGGAAGGGAAGGAAAGGGAAGGGGCTTTTTGGACAAGGTGGATCCCCTTATGCATGGGAAGGTATGGCTAATGTATAGATGGGGTAGACATTCACTTTGTTCATATTTTAATGCAAATTTACCTAATTTCACACCTTTGAACCCACTTATCCTTTTGAACCCAGTTATGCTTCAGAATTTGCACATTCTCCGAATTTTGCAATAATTTTCCCCAATCAGAAAATGCATACAAAAATGCATGTATTAGTGAACAAAATTATAAGTTCAAAAATGCATTATACTAGGAAAATTGCTTGAGGAAAAATTGTATGTATTAGGAGAAATGACAAAATGTGTGTATTAGGAGACATGCACACCAAAAATGTGTTGAAAAATCATGTGAACTTTAAAAACAATTTTTGAAAGTTTGGGGTGAACTGAACTTATGATTGGAAAACTGAGAAACTGAGAGACCATACGTAGACTAATGCTGTGCATAAGTTAAAAAATTAGGCCTAACCATTGCCTCGTATTGATATACCTGAAGATTATGCTGGCATATTGGGCTAATGAACTTTTGTAATGTTTACAGACTGAACTGCACTTTAATTTGCAAGTGTTGACTGGTAAAGGAAAAAGTTTGTATTAGAGGGCGGGGAAGGTTAGAAGAAATATGCTTTAATGTCTATCTCTTTTTCATTTCAGAGAAGAGTGTGCCTCAGGCAATGTGATTGTCTTAAAATGTGTGGGTAAGTGCTTTAGGAAATGAAGCAGAATTTGGAGCCAAATCTACACCAAGCAGGATATAACACTTTGAAAGTGATTTTTAAAATGGTGTATGGAATGTGTCATGGGCCCCAACAGTTGTAAAGACTGTTACAATCCGTTCAAAAGCAGTAGTGTAGCTCCTGCCCCAGTTTTTCCACAAGAGTTGGGCAAGAATGTGAAAGCTAAAGTCTAAGGACACAGAGAAATTCCTCTGCATAAGCCCTGTCAAACTGAATGGGAGCTGCACAAGTCAAAACATGGTAGTGCCAAATAACTTTCATGGGCCCTATGCAGGAGATCATCCCAGTGGGTTGTGCCCCAAACGTTTACATGTTTGCTATGGTTGCAATTCTCTGTAAGAGCTTCCTTCTTTAAATAAAATGTTAGGAAAGGGAATATTAAGAGGGAATAATAGGGAATGCTGCCACGTGGCTTAGAGGGAAAGAGAACATCCAGATTTGGGATTCTTCACCAGGTTCAGAGATGAAGTACTTTCTGTCAGTTCAGTCAAGAAATGGCTATTCATACTTATATTCAAGGATTTGTTTTTGATAGGCATATATACCTCACCCAGATAAGATTCCATTGATAGTGATAGCCTTATAGCAATAGCCTTATAGCAGCAAGGGAGAGGGCCTTTTTGGTGGTGGCCCCCCGACTGTGGAATGATCTCCCCAATGAGGATCGCCTGGCGTCAACACTGTTATCTTTCAGGTGCCAGGTCAAGACTTTTCTCTTCTCCCAGGCATTTAACAGTATTTAATAAGTTTGTTATTAAATAAGTTTGTTTTTTAACGGACCCCAGAACTGTTGTTTTTAAATGGATACTGTTGTATTTATGCTGTTGTTTTTTATGTTTTTTGTGGTTTTAAAATTTGTATATTTTTAATGTTTACTGTTTTTAACTTTTGTAAACCACCCAGAGAGCTTCGGCTATGGGGCGGTATATAAATATTATAAATAAATAAATAAATAAATTATCCCAATTATTCTACTTTCCCATTGGCAGCATGTGGCACTAGGTCCAGGTATTCCTCACGTATAGTTGGTGGAAATGCATCATTGCCCCAGCAGTGGCCCTGGCAAGCCAGCCTTCAGTTTCAAGGATATCATTTGTGTGGTGGATCCGTCATCACCCCCTGGTGGATTGTCACAGCAGCTCACTGTGTTTATGAGTAAGTGTCTCATCTAGTTTGCTATGTTTTTATAAGCCTGGCTGTATCAACATGCATGGCTTTGACTCAGGGTGTATCGAGATGAACGCTCCTGACACATTTCATTTCTGCTTTGTCCCTCATTATCATGTTATTGATCTTTGTGGGCCTGCCTCCTTCTGGAACTGCAGACTTTGTTTTTAATCTTTCTCTTAAACAGTGCTGCAGTTGCACACAGTAACACCAAGGCATCTGTGTCCACCTCTTATACATTTACTGTAGGTATCTTTTCATGTTACAGCTGTGGTATGGAAGCCACTTTTCTGTGGTTATTTCCTATGGTGATGCTGCAACATATACCCAGCACACCACAGAGCCAATAGCAGGGGTTGTTCCCAGCCAATTGTTATGCTAGCTGGGCGATGTCTCAGTGAGAAGGGCCTATTAGCTTGACCCTGGGATTATGAAAAACCTATTTTATCTTCTGCTACAAGAAACCTAGGCCTTATCTAGACCTAAGGTTTATCCCGGGATCATCCCGGGGTCATCCCTGTTCATGTAAATGACACATAGGATATCCCGGGAACAGGCAGGGATGACCCCAGGATGGTCCCAGGATAAACCTTAGGTTTAGCTAAGGCCCTTGTAAACCTGAACAGGTGCATGTATGCAGTGGTACAAATTCAGCACCATTTTTTTTAAAAAAAAGTACTAGAAAAGTAGGATGGGGGTGATATAATGGATGATGATGATGATGATGATGATGATGATGATTATTGTTATTATTTCTTACCCGCCTCTTCCTGTGGATCGAGGCAGGGAACAACAATGAATACAAAAATATAAAATACATAAAACTGATTAAAAACATAAAACCAATACATTATTAAAATCCAAAAATCTTTTAAGACATTTTAAAATTCGACTGGGTAGGCCTGTCAGAAGAGATCCATCTTTATAGTTTTTAAAAAATTCAGAAAGACCATTAAGCTGGTGGATCTCTCCAGGCAAGCCATTCCACAGTCTGAGAGTGGCAAAAAAGAAGGTCCTCTGAGTAATGGTTGTCAGCCTAGTTTTGGAAGAAGGGGTTAGGGTTAGGGTGGGCAACTTTTTTTGGGGGGGTCAATGAACCACTTTCAACCCCCCCAACTGCTCTAAAGGCTCTGCTCCTGCCACTGCCCCACTGAATTAGCTGATGGCAGAAGCAAAATAAAGACAGTTTGCTGCTGGATTTCATTAGGAAACTATTATGGAGGGATAAAAAGGACAAATTTAGCTTGTTTTCCCCTAATACAGTATTGACTTTATCAGTGGAGGCTGTTGGCTCCAATTTCGGTGGGGCTGTGAATCCACTCTGGCTTTAAGTCAGAACCAGCCAGAATTCTAAAGGAGTTACCCAAGGTGTTTAATCATATCTCTAAAATAGGTTCAGCACCTTGGAGAGCTCATTCAGAGTTCTGGCTAGTTCTGACTGAAAACCGGAGTGGATTCACAGCCCCATTGAAATTGGAGACATCAGCCTCCACTTGATTACATTATTATTAATAGCCAATTTGGATGCACCATGATTATCAGGATAGCTTTTTTGAAAAAACAAAACAGGCAAGCTGAAATTCAATATTGAATTCTTAGTTAAAAATTGGATCCTAAAAATATTGGTTGTAGACCTGAGATTAATCACAGCTGAGAACTTTTGAGTGTAAAAATATCGTAACAAGCTATTATGATTATGAGACTGTGTTATCATTGGAAATTACATCTTGTGCCACAATTGATTTTGCATCTAGGACAAAAATGTGTCATAGGGGTTTGACAGATAATCTTAAAAGTTGAAAGGTACTAATTTTTTCTCCTAATGTCTTTGTTTCAGTTTGTACCTGCCCAGAGCTTGGAGTGTGCAATTGGGTTTTGTAATACTGGAAGAACATTCTGTTAATCCATACTTAGTGGACAAAATTATATACCATAAAAATTATAAACCTAAAACAATGAGGAATGATATAGCGTTGATTAAGCTGGCCAATCCACTTGCACTAAATGGTAATTTTGAATCTTCAACCATTTCTTTCTTATTTCATTGGGTTATGTGTTTAAAGTTAGAATTGACGTTTGCTGTCACAAATAATAAAAGATCTAAATCTTTGTTATGCCTGAACCAAGAACCAAACCTACTGTCATGTACAGAGTAGGTTGACCATATAAAAAGGAGGACAGGGCTTCTGTATCTTTAACAGTTGTATAGAAAAGAAAAATTCAGCAGGGGTCATTTGTATGCATACAGCACCTGGTGATATTCTTTCTTCATCACAACAGTGAAAGCTGCCCTCTTTTGTATCTGGTCACTCTAGCTAAAGTCGGCAAGGCTCCTGCAGCTTTAACTGTTGTGATGAAGAGGGAATTTCACCAGGTGCTGTATGCATACAAATGACACCTGCTGAAATACCCTGAAATACCAGTCACAGACTCTCAGCCCAACCTACCTCACAGGGTTGTTGTTGTGAGGATAAAATGGAGAGGAGGAGGAGGATTATGTACACCGCATTAGGTTCCTTGGAGGAAAAAAGGCAGGATATAAATGCGATAATAAATAAATAAAAATGAACAAGTACACATAGCAACTGACTTTCTCCTGGAGGCTGTCTATATGTTCTGGAAGCACCAAGGTGGCTTCGCAGTGGCACTGTATAAATTAGCTGACACAGCAGCCACCTTGAAGTCATCAAGGGGCTTTCCAGAGAAGAGCTTCATTTTAAAATTTGGGGACTTTTCAGGATGGAGCGAGGTGAGCATGGCCCTTCTGCTGTCTAACCTCACTCCATCCTTGATGCGGAGGCATGGCTGGGTGGATGGTGACCTCTGATTTATCGCGGCACCAACCCGCTGCCATTTAGGCAGCCCCCTGACAAGTTGGCAGCACATTGGTTTTTTGAGAGGGATCTCCAAGCCACTAGAATCATCAAGACTGCAAGACTGCCTACCCTGCATCCTTCCTTCAGCCTCCTTTCCCCTTGTCCTTTAGCTTCCCTAACTCTTCCCAGTCCTCAGCTTGTCCTTCTGTGACATTCTAACCTCATACAAGCTGACAACTTTCCCTTCTCTCATAAAAACTAGACTGAAAACTGCTATGTTCCTGAGCAAATTGAATATTCTGAGACATCACACCAGCTAAGGCAATCAGTGACAGAGGCTTCGCCATCACAAGTGCTTTATGACATAGATGAAGTGAATCATGACGCATGATGCAGCTCCGCTGCTGAAGTCAAGTTAGTCTGGTTTGGACTTATATGGCAAGCCACCTGGGAACCATATTTAAGCAGTTCTGAGCTCTTTGAAAGAAAAGTAATATATACATATGTAACAAAGAAAGAAAATACTAAATGTTGCCCTCATAACTACGTATTAATGATGAAACTCTGCAAGTTTGGAGAGCAGGTATTTCTCTTTACACAGGTCTTATAGAGCCAATTTGTCTTCCTAATTTTGGAGAACGTTTTCCGGAAGGGAAAATGTGTTGGGTATCAGGATGGGGAGCTACAGAAGAAGGAGGTCAGTATTTTAATGTTTGAGACTTAACATTGTCTTTTATTTTTGCTAACTGCAAATTTGCTATGTGTGAAAAATTAACAAAGACACAATACATATTTTCTTATGCATAGAAAGATTCCAGACTGATCACAACACAGAAGTACAATTGTGGTTAGATACTAATTATGGCACTGAGTATAGAGACAAGATTTACTTGTCCGATGTATTGCAAACATTTCTATACAGTAAGCTGCAAATATTCGTGAAGAAAATCTGGTTGTGTTTGGGGATTCCTTTTTAAAGTGCAATCCTATGCATGTTTAAACAGGAAAAACTCCAACAACTCTCAGCATCCCTCCAGGCAGCCATGCTGCCTGAGGAATGCTGGGAATTGGAGGACTTTTTTTGTGTCTAAACGTGCATAGGGTTGTGCCCTTAATAAATAAATAAATTAAAAGGTATTGGGTGGAACAAATGGTTTGGTTGCCCCTAAAAGTGATTTAAATCCATCACTGGTTGGGTGGCATTAATAAACATACATGAAAATATGGGAAATCTCTTTAAGATGCTGCTTTTTTATATAGCTAATACCTTTTAAGAAGCCATACCTTTGTTATCACTGAAGTGGAGAATTTACCTTCTCTTTTGAAAACAGGGGATACTTCAGACATTATGAATTATGCCGGTGTCCCTTTGATTTCTAACAAAGTGTGCAACCACAGAGAGGTCTATGGAGGAATTGTAGCTTCGTCAATGCTCTGTGCAGGGTATTTAAAGGGAGGCATAGACTCCTGTCAGGTAGGGGCATTTCTTAACCATAATTGTCTAAAATACACTGTCAATTAATGGTAAATTAAGAGGATCCAGATACATGACATTTTCCAGAAAATCTGTACCTTGGGCAGTATCCAGTGCTGCCCACATGTTAGACAGATGCAGTGTTAGTGCCGTGGGAAGCTAGCAGATTCTGAAGCCAGATTCTGGATCAGAGGTGATTGCAAAAGGGAGCTCTACTGACCTGTCCTGTTCCAGGGACAAGCATTTCTGTTCATTTCTGGGGTTCCTTTAAGAAGCTCCAGCTTCCTGTAATGCTAATGGAGGTTCCTGCTGCACAACAGATTGTTGAGACTGCAGCAGCAATGTTGAATACTGCCCAATACATTATGTTTGATGACATATTCTCATTACCATCTTAGGCTGTGGCAGCATATGGAAAAAGCCAGTGTTTTCTAGCCACATCAGCCTGTGGTAAAAAAAAAAAAAAGTCCATACATGGAAATGCTGCTAGCGAAATTATATTATGAAGGGAGGAATTTCACAACTCTAAGAAAGAATGGCTAGCTGGAGAAAAGGTAAGGGAGGTGTCAAAGGATTCACCAGGGCCAGATCTACACCAAGCAGGATATAGCACTATGAAAGCAGATTGAAAACAGTATATGGAGTGTGTCCTGGGCCGCAGCACTTGTCAATACTGTTATAAACTGTTATAAAGCAGCAGTGTAGATCCTGCCCAGGATGGGAAGGGGCCATAGCTTAGTGGTGGAGCTCATGCTTTTCATGCAGAAGGTCCCAGGTTCAGTTTCCTTCATCTTCAGCAAAGAGGATCAGGTAGTAGATGGTGGGAAGATCTTTATCTGAGACCCTGGAGAGCTGTGGCCAATCTGAGTAGATCAGCCTTCCCCAACGTGGCGCCTTCGTGATGCTTTGGACTACAGCTCCCAGCATTCCTGATCACTGGCCGTGCTGGATGGGATATTGTATGTAACCATTTTTAATGCTTTTTATGGTTTTAAATATGGTATATTTGTTTTTAATGTTCCATGTTTTAATCTTTGAAAACTGCCCAGAGAGCTTTGGATATGGAGCGGTATATAAATGTAACAAAATAAATAAGCTGAAGTCTAAAATATCTGGGGAGCACCAAGCTAGGGAAGGCTAAATGGTAAAAGGCAGGTTCCTTCCAACCTCTGTTTGCCTAGTAAGGTAAGGGTGTAATCCTATGCAGGTTTAGAAAGGAAAAAGTCCTACAACCCCCAGCCTGCCCCAGCCAAAAATGCTTACACTTGCTCAATAAATCATTACACTCAAAGCACATTGCAATGAAAGTGTAGCCAGATTTCTCCATTGTTCAACTAATGGCTTTTCAAACCACTGGGTGTTTAATTTGTGCAAGCTCAAATATTCTAAGCCATGCTTCCTACTGTTTCCTTCTGAGACACAGACAAAAGTGTTGTTCTCGTGTCTTTCAGGGAGATAGCGGGGGACCATTGGTATGCGAAGATCTGAATACTTGGAAGCTGGTCGGAACAACCAGCTTTGGAGTGGGCTGTGCGGAAGAAAATAAACCAGGCGTCTACAGTCGCATTACCTCGTTTCTGGATTGGATTCATGAACAAATGGAGGTTTATTTTCTCATAGTTTCTTCTCTCTGGCCTAACCTTCTACACAATTGGGGTGGGGTGGGGTGGAGGAGATGGTTCAGTTTCCTCCTCCTCAATGTGTCCTCCAGTGGCAACTCCTTTCTTTGTTTCTTACATGTGAATGGAGTGAACAGGAGGGGTATTTTTTTTTCTTTTGCTCTGTTCACATCTTGTACTGCATTAAGCTGTTCCTAGGAGCAATTATAGAAATCCAACATTTATCGGGGGGGGGGGGGGGATTATCCTGAGCCATCAGTTCTAAGAGGAGTAGGGGCTTAAGCATGGGAAACATGTAAATCTTTGTGCCATGACACTGAGTGACAATTGAACTGAACTAATTGAAACCCGGCAAGAGCGATAGCTCAGCCGCACCCTAACAATCTTCTGTTTGCCCATAGTAGAAAAACTGGATAAGATTTGCAGGGGTGTGTTCAATCATTTCCTGCTTGGTTTTGCGCAGCTGATCAGGGACAATGATTTCTGGAGCATGAGAACAGATTGCAAAGATAACAGCAGGCCTCATGCTGGGCTCCTTCTGTGGTGACATGTCACATACCTAGTGAAAGCAAAGGCTGCCCATTTTGAAATGCTCGATGCCTACCCGGCAGGGCCTGGCCTGCAGCTACTTTACATGACTTGCAACGATGGGAACACTGCTTATTTTCAATTCAGTATTTTCAGTTGAAAAGGAGTATTACTTTACAGTGAAGGAATAGAACCACGCGAGGAGCTTGCGAGCAGGGGTGCTGTGCATTATTATTTGCTTCTGTCGTTCCAAATTCCTTGCCTAACAGCTATCTTTTGTCCTCCCTTACAGAATGCCTTTGACTGTCTTTCCTCTAAGGGTTTCAACTAGCTGCACAATTTCTACATGTTTGCTTATAAGTCATCAGGAGTGGACAACCTGTGACCCATGGGTAGCAGGTTGTGCAGCCCCCATGGCTATTGCGGTCTCTGGGAGGTGAGGAGGCTACCTTCTGTCCCCACCCCCCAGAAATCTTGAAGCAGCTAATATAGTTGCTTCTGCCAATAGTGCCATGGAAACAGCAATGCCTGTAGGGGCGCTGAAGCAGCCTCCCCACCACCCCAGTGATCTTGTTTACAAATGCTGGGATGTGGGCACGATTTAAAGCATCCCCCCGTGTCACTGTACTCATGTGCACTGTCTACGTGTATGTGTGCATATGTGGGCATGCACATATATACCTCTTGCCATCATCTTGGGGCCAAAAAGGACATTTCACCCTTGCTAGAAGTGAATAATAATTGAACTGTCATCCCCACAATTGCCATTAAGATCTTGAGAGAGGTTCAGAATGTGAGTAACAGCAGTGTGTAATGATGGCATTGTGCTATAATAGAGCTACTAGATGGCGCTGCATAATGAAACTAAATCGAGCATTGCTGAGAAAGGCAGTTTGCAATTCAAATCATGTGAGTACTTTGGGGGCCAATGAGTTCATGTGGAGGCCTATGGGCTCATGTGCACTTTTGATGTGAACCAGTACCTCTGCATTGTTTGTCTACACATGAACATACTCCTTCTGGCTACTTCCTTCTCAAGCAACCATCACCACCTCCAGCACAGAACATAGAATTCCCAAGATGGTGGTCACTCAGAATAGTGCTGCTATCATCATGGGAATTAGGGTCACAACTAGGTGAATTATGAGAAGGTAGCCAGATGGCCATTCTAAGGGTTCCTGAGGCCCTTTCATGGTGGATGTTGTATGACTCTCTTATTCCATCATAAATACTGGATTTGAAAAGCGAAGATATCCCCAAATTAGCATCTGGTGCATTGTGCACAGAATGGGTGTTAGTCAATGTTCGTCAGTCTAGAATTTGAAGTCACATTCACAGCTAATCACTTTGTTTTCTTCCTGAGAAGCAATATCATTGGTATCTCAAAAGGTACATGCTTGATTTTATTTGTAGAGAGAAGAATGGAAGAAAGGAGGTTAGCACCTTTACCATGAACTCTTCAACAAAATATTTTATAAATATCAACTTTCATCTGGCACAGGTTTTTGCTCTTGCCAACAGAGGTGCTACTGCAGTTATTTTTGCTCCCATCCCTTAAACAAATCCACTCCATGTCACAATGAAGAGTATTTAGTTTCTCATAATGACTTCACCCAGAGCATTTCTACACGAGGTTTTAGTGCACGCTTGTGATTGGTCACTCATGGAAGTTTGCGGGTCCTTTACATGATGTCATCAACCTTCAGAGCATCTCCTGCACTTTTGAGCTTTATACCACTTTTTAAAAGATTGGTGATATGACAATAACAAATGTTAATTCAAGATATCAGCAGTGTGTATTGATGGCATTGTGCTATAATACAGCCACTAGATTGTGATGTATAATGAAACTAAATAGAGCATTGCTGAGAAAAGCAGTTTGCAATTCAAATCATGTGTTCATCATGTAAAGAAGCCGATTGTAATCCCACAAAGGAACCAGAAGCAAAAAAGCCCCAGTAAGAATGTGGAATTTCAGCCTGGTGTGGTGAAGCCCCAGTCTTCAGGTGCAAACTTGCTTACATGCCAACAATCCTTCTGTCTTCCCCCACCCATCCCCAGTGTATTGAGATGGAGAAAACGAAGATCCCACCTAACTGGCTAGAGAAGTGGAAGACATGAAGGCCTTGTTTACTGTCCTTGCTGGGTTCCTTCATCACAAGGAAAAAGATACAAACACAAAGGAAGGTAGAGGGCACCCAATTGCTCCAATTGATCGGACTGCTTGTAACAGAAATGTTGTCGGATGCTGAACATTTCCGGTTTGGGCACATAATCATGCATTTGACCTTGCTAATTCGAGCAAGAAAACACAAATCACATTGTAAGCTGCGGTCTCTGGCTAATTTTTGACATATTTCCTGCCTCAAAGTTCACAACTGCACTTTTACTTCCCTCCTACCTCTGTTTAAACACTAGGCTCATGTAGCTTTCCTCTCCACATATTTTTTAGCAGATTGGTTCTTTGTAAAACCAAGTGGGTGGAAATGAATGAGCATTTTGATTGTCTTTGAAAAGGCCTTAGAAGAGGAAGGAGGAGGAGGGGGAGGAGGATCCACCATTAACAAAATCTGTGAATAAACAGTTTTGCCCTTTTGCACAGTTTTCCAATTGCTCCAATTGATCGGACTGCTTGTAACAGAAATGTTGTTGGACACTGAACATTTCCGGTTTGGGCACATAATCATGCATTTGACCTTGCTAATTTGAGCAAGAAAACACAGCTGTGCTCTCTCTAGCTAATTTTTGACATATTTCCTGCCTCAAAGTTCACAACTGCACTTTTATTTCCCTCCTACCTCTGTTTAAACTTCTGTTTAAACTTTCCTGAGACTTCTAAAATTACATTTGGTGCCTACTAGATGTTAAGCATGTTGTAAATAAAAAGGAACAAAGTTTGATGATGCTTGATTTATAAGTTTAGAAGCCAAATAAATAAATAAATAAAATATAGGTGTCCTGTCCTCCTTTGCATCTGGCTACTATTATCATGTTTCTACATCTTTTCTACAACAGGGGAGGGTCAGCTCCAGAAGGTGGCATGGTTGGGTGTTTGCCAGGGCCCCAAGACAACCAGAGTGCCCACTGCCCTGAGTACTATGATTTCCACTTTGAAGAGAGTATTCAAGAAGATTGAATGCAGTTTAAGAGAATTATCAGTTTGTCTGTCCCATCTCTTCTGGGTTACAGCCCCCCACTGTAGGTGCTGTGCCTGAGAAACCCCTCCCCCCCAAATCCTTGAGCCAACACTGCAATTGGGCATTTCATGCAACCCCCAAATTATTCAAAATGCGGCATTCCAGATTCACAGAGTTTACAAGGGATAGGGTCAATGTTGGATATGCACCACAGAAAATCTTTAGGGAAATTAATTAATTAATTAATTAATTAAGATCTTGGCCTGTGCTGAGTCTTCAAGGCAGATTAGAAGACATCAAGAAATGACATACAAAAAAAAAAAAATCTAAAAAGATAACTTACCAAAAGCAGCTTACAAACTGTATTGTTGCCAAATGGTTGTGTGTGGTTGGATTGCAAAACACCTGGTGTTTCATTGTCTCCACTGTTCGTTACTTATAAGAAGTTAGCACATTTCTCATTTTTTGAAAGCAAGGGGTGAATTGCTGGGGTGATTCTTCCCCACACTGCGCTTTAGGTAATAATGGTATTCTGCCATTGTTAGATTCCAGGCCAGGCAGACGTTTAACCATTTGGAGTAATTCCACTGAATGGATGGATAGATAGATAGATAGATAGATAGATAGATAGATAGATGAGATGCTTATGGGACATGCCTGTGTGCTAATTCCTCCCCAGATATTTGGGGCTCTGTTTCAATGGAAACGTTTACTGGAATGGAGAACCCATAAATATTGGAATCTGTGGTTCTTCAGGGCTCCCAGAGGTGCATTTCTAGAATGTCACAAGAAATTAAAATAAACAATGAAATTAAAGGGGTCCTGTGGGGTCAGCAAGGAAAATATAAGTTAGTCTAACAGTTGAATAATTCTGCAATTACTCAGGAGCACAATTCTACAACTGCAGAATTATTATTTTTAAATGATATACAGTATAATGCACTTGAAGCAACTGCACTCTGCTTCCCCTTCCCCTTCAGTTATTATTTCTAGGGATAGGGGAGCCATTTCACATTTCAGAATCAATTCTCAAACAGAAATGCTTATTCTTTGGCAGTTGCATTTTTCTGAATTAAAAAATGCATACAAAATGTGTATAATAGGAGAAAGTGTACACAGAATAGTGTATATGAGTGAAAATAGTATACAAAAATGCATCATGTTATACAAAATGGCTTGCAAAAATGTGTATATTAGGAGAAATGTGCACGTTATAGATTTTCATTCAAAAACATGCGTAAACGGAACAGAACAATCTTAATATTAGAAAATGAGGACTGGTAAGAAACTGAAATTGACAGATTTGTCCATCCTTAGTGCCCCCACCTCCATTTCAAGTTTTAGTTTGTAAGTTATTCAGGGCAGGGATCTGTTCTCTTGTACTCTGTAAAGAGTTATGTACACTGATAGCATCATCATCATCATCATGAAAAAATACTTCCCAACTTGGGACCACTTATTTTTATGTTACCATTATCCCCCCCCACACACACACACAGACACACATTCTAATTACACTTCTGCAGAATTAATCCTAAAAAATAATACTTGACTGGGAGTATATAAGAACATAAGAGCAGCCATGCTGGATCAGACCAAGAGTCCATCTACACTAGCACACTTTTCCCACAGTGGCCAACAGCTGTCGACCAGGAACCCATAAGCAGGATGCAGGTGCAACAGCGTCTTCCTGCTTAGCTCCCCCAGAAACTGGTGTATATAGCTGCTTCTATGGGTTATTCTAAATGGTTGGATGGGATTATTAAATCACAGTATCCAGACATCTAGGGTTGTTATGTTTATTTATTTTTTCTTCCAGCAGGATTTCAGCGACACTGATTTCAGGAGGGTTGTAATCAGAACAACATCCAAGAGATTTAGGAATGGTGAACAGCGCTGTAGTGGTAAATTTTAAAGTGCTCGTGGTGATCATCCCCATAGCCATGCCCTTCAAAAGTGCAGGCACCTGTGCAGGCACTAATTCTAGGGATGTTCATTTAGGAGCAGGTCTTTTGTAAAACTAAAGGATCTTCATTGCCCATTCAAGACCAGGCCACCCCAAAGTACATGGCATTAAAACAGGGAACAATATATTGTTGCATGGGGAAATTCATCCCACCCCCTCCATCATCAGCTACTGTGAGAATCGTAGCAAACTTCAGAGGGAAGAGGGGATTCTGAGGGGAGGGGCAGATGACACCAGCATCCAGGCTCATCAAAAGGTGTTGGAAGCCCTGTGAGCCCTGGTCCCACTATGCCACTGATGGTGGAACGATAATAGAGAAGACCTTTTAGGGAACTAGACACTGACTATTCTTGGCAAGTAACATCTACTCATATTGGATATACACAGCAGGCTCCACTTGGCAAATAGTTGAACATTTGAACAGGGGCATCTGGAAAAATGAGCACTACAGTTCCAAGTCCCTACAAACAGAATTGAGGAAGGCAAGGCTCTGTGTTGCCATGTGTTGTCAAAAAGAAAAGAAAAGTATTGTATCATCCAAAATGGGAACAAAAAAGAGGACATCAATTTGCATAACATTTTGATGTGTAAATATAGATAATTAGGTGCAAATTCAGAAATAATAACTTATTTCTCCTTGCTCCTCCTTGCTTGCCCAACTTCAGGCTCTTTGGCTTTAAATCAGAATTGTATTGGCTAGCCCATCAAGCAGAGATCTGTGCTTTGGCAGCTGTCCAAAATAGATGACTGTCCTCTACGAAGCAGGACCCTACGACTGCCCACATTAATCCCACAACTGTCTGCTACCACTGCTGCCTCTTCTTTCCCCTGCCCCAAATGCTCAATTACTTATTTTGGGGTGTGGGAAAGAGACAAGTGTTACTCTGGAAGCCCTGTCATAGAGTGGGTTTGTGCCACAAAATTGTTACTAGTTTCCTCTTTTCTGCTGGGAAGAAATTCCTCCAGAGGAAATAGCTTGATTTTCATGGCTGGTAGTCCCAGCCCCATCCTTGGCACAAAAACACAGTCTACCAGGGCCTCTGGAATGCCCATTGTTGCTGCCACCATATCCCTCTGGTTCAAAGTGAGCTATTTCAGGTTGACAAAGGCAATGAAGGTCGCAGTGATGGGGCAGTTCAGGCATCCACAAAACTTTTGTCAGTGCTTTAATCATCCAATGCTTTTAGGACCAAGTCCAGTGTTGGAATATCAATGCAATCCTATTGAAAATGTCAAGTGACATAGTGAATGTCAAGCTGATGGCAGAGTTCCATTTGGGTATTTATGTCCTCCTAAGGGCAGAACTTTGGAACATATAAAGAACCAAATGGAGTTCTTCCAAGTATTTAGCCATAGCTCTGACTGCTAATCTTTTGACTGATCAGGTTACTGAAGCAAACTAGCCAAACTGAGGACTCTGACCTGCACATGAGCTATCAATGAGGGTGAAGTTCTGCATCCTCTAGTAAAGGGAGAAAAGGGAACTCTTGTGGGTGCAGGAGCTATGTGTGCATGCAGGTTTGGCATCAAGGGTAGGCATGATTGGATACCTGAAGAGGGCCCCTGCCCCCACTGAGTTCCTGGATTTGCTCCTCCTCTTCATCACTCTCGCTTTGTCTTAGACAATGGAGGTGGTGAGAAGAAAGAGCAGCAGTGAGAAGCAGGGGGCCCATTGAGAGTGTCTTTCCCAAGACGTAAAAACCTGGAGTCACTGCATCAAAGTGGTTGCAC
Source organism: Elgaria multicarinata webbii (assembly GCF_023053635.1). Classification (NCBI taxonomy): domain Eukaryota; kingdom Metazoa; phylum Chordata; class Lepidosauria; order Squamata; family Anguidae; genus Elgaria; species Elgaria multicarinata. The sequence continues at coordinate 69,987,604 of NC_086175.1, forward strand.
CCACAAGAAAGTTCGGAACTAGGGTGATGGTATATAGTTCTACTTTATTATTAAAGCAGTTGATTGTGTGACAACTGAAAAACTGTCAGCTGAAACCACCGTGTAAAGCAACTGCATTGCCACATGATTGCATTACAGGCACAGGAAGGATTTAGAAAGAAGAGAGTTGCACATGCCTAAGTTAGATGGAGCTAAATTTCACAAGGAACAATGTGTTGCTGCCATTTTAAAGTTTACAGGTACAAACAAGAGGGCTTGATAATCATTTCAAACCTTAGTGTTGCTCACAAGTAAGAGGGGGGAAATCCTGTTTTAAACTAAGGCCTGGTCGATCTATGCAGTCACAGCCAGGAATATGCAGGCCTACAGCAGGTTTTTGGCCTGTCTGAGAGATGACAGGGGTACACTTTGTACAAATTGCTGCCTCTGCATCACTGCTATATCCTTTCACATCACCTTCCATATATATATATATATATATATATATATATATATATATATATATTATTATGATTGTTGCATCTTATTTCATATATTTGTCACTTCATGACAATGCACGTGACAATGTCACCATGCTCAAATAGAGAACTTACTTCAAGTAGCTGTGCATGTACACACATGTCTAATGTCACATGGCCCCATAAGTGAAAATGATCATTACATATTAGTGCACAAGCGGTATAAATTTGATGCTTTTAGGAAAAGTGTATAATTGATTGCCTATGCTGATATGCTATTACTTATTTAGCAGCTGCATTCTGCACTAACTACAAGGCAGCACCACAGACAGTGATATGATAGTGATAATCTGAATATTACAAATGAATATTTGTGGACGAAATGCTTCTAATGTGTTTCCCATTGGCTAGCCCAGCTTTGACTTTTGGAATGAATGGTAAGATCTGAATAGAAAATACTCCCAGAACAAAAGGAACACAACCCACCACTCACTGATACATAAATAAACACCCTCTGGGATCACACAGAGGGTACAGTAGCCCTGCAATTTCTATGTGCTTCCCCAGGAACCATTTAAAAAGGACAGCGCCATTTGGCACTGATACATAGCATTTCCCCCCTGAACTAGGAAAGTCCATTCTAACTTCTGTTGATATATCCTTACAGTCAGAGGTTTTTCTAAGAGCAATGAGCAAACAATTAGAAAGTAACTGATATCTCTCTTTTCTATAATTGAATCTAAGAGATCTTTGCCACTGTATGCAAAGCAAATCTTCTGTTTAAGTTTAGGGAAGGTCTCAGGTGCCAAACCTATTCTAAGAAGATAATTTTTGAATTTGGAGTGGCTTTATTGTAGACCTGTGATGAGTCACTTGGCTTTATGCAGGAAAGAGCAGAACAAGACAAGGGGCTCTCACTTGCAGAAGCTAGCCACCCAAATGAAATCTGGCTGCAGCATTCTGCATCAGCTGTAGTTTCCATATATTTTTCAGAGGCTTTCCCATGAACACTGGCATCCAACATGAAGGGCACCGCTTTTCTTTTACTGGTTCCCCTCTATTCAGCACTGGTTAGGCCTCATCTTGAGTATTGCGTCCAGTTTTAGGCTCCACACTTCAAGACGGATGCAGACAAGCTGGAGCATGTTCAGAGGAGGGCAATGAGGATTATCAGGGGTCTGGAAACAAAGCCCTATGAGGAGAGACTGAAAGAACTGGGCATGTTTAGGCTGGAGAAGAGAAGATTAAGAGGAGACATGATAGCACTCTTCAAATACTTAAAAGGTTGTCACACAGAGGAGGGCCAGGATCTCCTCTCGATCCTCCCAGAGTGCAGGACACAGAATAATGGGCTCAAGTTACAAGAAGCCAGATTCCAGCTGGACATCAGGAAAAACTTCCTGACTATTAGAGCAGTACAACAATGGAATCAATTACCTAGGGAGGTTGTGGCCTCTCCCACACTAGAGGCATTCAAGAGGCAGATGGACAGCCATCTGTCAGGTATGCTTTAAGGTGGATTCCTACATTGAGCAGGGAGTTGGACTCGATGGCCTTATAGGCCATTTCCAACTCTACTATTCAATTATTCTATGAAATACAGGTGTAATATTAGCTGCTAAGTCATGACTAACTTAGCTCCCGTGGAATTAGTAGTCTACTCTAAGCATGATTCAGGCCTCATCTACACCAAGCAGGATATTGCACTATGAAAGTGGTATGAAAGCAGTATATAAAAGGCAGGAGCCACACTACTGCTTTACAGAGGTATTGAAGTGCACTGACAACTGTGGGTCCCATTGACACATACCAAATACCACTTTCATACCTCTATAGCCTGCTTGGTGTGGCTCCTGCATTTTATATACCACATTCATACTGCTTTCACAGTGCAATATCCTGCTTGGTGTAGATGAGGTCTAAGTCTGGATCCAATCCAATGTGTACTTGTGGGATGGTGCAAAAGGACCAAATATCCTATGTAGCTTATGGTCATCATGTTGAGTGGCAAAGTTTTTAACTAAACACTTGACCTCTAAACTATCAACCTTTGGGCTGATATTGACTAGCGCACACGCACGCGCGCGCGCACACACACACACACACACACACATGACTGAATGCCATTATATTCCAAAACCAACAAAATACCAAAATATAGGGCAGTTTGGTTCCTTCACAGAGACTAACAGCAAATCTTTGTAATTCTGTGGGAGCATAGAGATAAAGGAAGCTCTGTTGTACAGGCCTGTCTTTCTTGATCCTACACAAAAGCCCAAGCAAGTGGTGTGAGAAGCAGTGAATCTTTGAGCACTCAGCATGGCAATGCAGAGCAAGGGGAACTCAGTGGAGACTCCAATGGCTCTAATGTGTGTGTGTGTGTGTGTGTGTGTGTGTTGGGGAGGGGGTGGAATCCACCCTGGGTTTCAGTCAGAACTTCACACCTTGGATAAACCCTTTAGAGTTCTGACTGGTTCTGTCTGAAACCCAGAGCAAATTCACTGCCCCACTGACACCAGAGCCACCAACCTCCACTGGTTCTGCTTATGTTCTTATGTACTGAGCTGCTTTTGCCTCATCCTGTGTCTCAAATTGGAGATTCACTACACATGAGGCTGCAAGCTACAATAGCCTTTTATGCTCAGGGACCGCACTAATCTATTATCTGAGCTGAAGAGAGCTATGTGAACAGGGAATTGGGATGGGTGTTCTGTTGCAGCAGAAAAATGTGGGATCAGAAAAACGTGATTCACTCAACCCCAGTGAACTCAATTTGCAGTCTTAGGCAACTCACTTGTCTCCATCTAATCCAGCTCTCTGTTTGTAGCAGTAGCCACTCAGCTGCCTTTGGAAAGATGGAAACTAAACAGCAGTGCATGAGGACAACACCATTCACCAATATTGTTTTCCTATTTGAATTTGGGAGCGACCATTTCCCCTGCAAGAGCCATTTTATGATTCCACGCCCCACAGAAACATGCTAAGAATAAACATCCCCTCCCCACCTCTGAGGGAGAAGTGTTTCAAACTGCAAAAGTGAATTCCTGATTTTCCTGATTCAAGGAATTGTTTTGTAAAGCAAAGCAGGTTGATATAACAAGTGAGCCAAGGTGCATGCTTTAATGGAACAGAGAAATGCTGGCCATTCAGAATTGCAAGAAAAGTATTTTTCCCATTAAACACACACACACACACACCAAAAATCCTTCCCTCTACCAGGTATCTTCAAAGGGAAGGGGTAGCACAGTTTTTAATTAAAAATAACTGGAATTGAAATAAAGATCAGATCTCAACATTTCAAAGGATATTGTGTTTGGTTCACAGGCAGCTCCAGCATGCACAATCTAAGGGTGCAGTGCAGGAATAAACTCTTACTGCTGCATCCCAGTATCTGCTGCCTGAGGAAACTGATGCACTCTGCCGAATAGTAGGGCCGATCCTGGCTTACTTGGGTAAACATTAAACAACACTTCTTGGGTCTTCCATCTACCCTGGTTCACCACTGAAAATTCTACATGCAACAAGGCGTGTGTGATCTCAAGGCTCACTCCCATGGCTCACAAAGGTGTGGACCCAGCATTAGTGTAAATAGAATGTAACGCTTTTGCTGAACAAGCCTTTAGCAAAGTTTAATATCTGTACCCACCATTCTTTTTAAAAAACCACTATCAAGGAAAAACAGTCAGTCCATGCTGATAAGTATGCCACTGGTTTAATTTTAATCAAAAAGCAAAGCTAATGGGCTGTAGAAAAAGTACCACCTTAGGCAAATTTATAAAACCAAGCAAACAAACACAACCAATATATATATATAAATAAAACAAAACTCTCTCTCGGGTGACCTCCATTCACAGATTCACCATCTTCCATTCGTAGAGGCTGAGCATAGAAGTGGCAATGGAAAATAAAATGTTCTGGGTATTGACCATTTCCCTAATCGTAGGGCTCAGCAATGCCTTGCTGCGTAAGTGCACACATTTTCCATTTTTCTTTATGGTTTGTATTATGTGAAAGATCAAGCTGTACAAGATAAAACTACACCAACAGTGCAAATGTATGTAGATCTACTTGGAACTGTTGGGGGAAATAAGTAGGTTGTACTTATTGATGAGTTCATTGGGACTTACTTCCAGTAAGTACTGCAGCTGAAATATCAGTTCCGAAAAGGGGGAGGCTCTTTCTCCTATATTTTGCTAGATTTGGAAGTCTTGAACAGGCACTATTGGATCGATATTTAGATATTTATTTGAATAAGCTTCTAATAAATTCTTTTTTATTTTAAAGAGTGTTCAGAAACTCCAGCTGGTTCAAAGAGCTGCAGCCAGATTGTTGACAGGGGCTGGTTACAGGGAGCATACAACTCCCCTGTTAAAACAGCTCCACTGGCTTCCAGTCTGTTTCCGGGCACAATTCAAAGTGCTGGTTATGACGTATAAAGCCCAGTACGGCTCGGGTCCAGGTTATCTGAAAGACCATATTCTCCCTTATAAGACTGCCCGTGCTTTCAGATCTTCTGGAGAAGCCCTTCTTTCAGTCCCACCATCTTCACAGGCGTGCTTGGTGGGAACATGGGAGAGGGCCTTCTCGGTGGCTGCTCCAGTGCTCTGGAACTCTCTTCCCAGGAAAGTTAGACTGGCTCCCTCCTTGATGGACTTTCGGAAGCAGGCTAAAACTTGTTTGTTCCAGCAGGCCTTTGGAGAGTAATTTGGTCCTCCATCTATGTTAACGACTTATAATTTTGTTGTATATTTTAAACTTTGTAATGCCGCCTTGAGGCCCAGTATTGGGTAAAAGGCGTGATACAAATATTATAACAATAATAATAATAATAATAATAATAATAATAATAATAATAATATGAGGGTTCACTGGATTTAAGGGCTTTGAATTCTGAGCTCCAAACCCACATCCTAAAATCAGAAAGCTTACATTAATTATCATAACAATCTTTGGATATTAGAATATTTGTTATATTATATTACTAGAATATTAGAGGAGGGTTGCTACTAAGGGGAGAGCCTTTTTGGTGGAGGCACCCAAGTTGTGGAGTGTCCTCTCTAGAGAGGCTCACTTGGCTCCCACACTGTAGTCTTTTCTTCAACTGTTGAAGACCTTATTATTTCTCCAGCGTTTGTCTTTCTTCGGTTTGTTTTTAAATGAGTGTTGTGTTTTTAGATCATTCACTGCTGATGGTTTTTACTCTGTTTTTATTTCATTTCAAACTTTTAAAGGTTTTATTTCATGCTGTATTTTGGGGTTTTAATGTTTGGCTATTGGGTGGTATAGAAATGTAGTGAATAAATGAATTAAGTAAATAAAATAGAGTGTCCATATTTGTTCTCAGGGTTTTGGAATACGGCAAGAGAAGAAAGGCTGAAACATGTGGAAAATTTAGGACAGCCTTCCCAAACCTGATGCTCTCCTGATATGTTGGTCTGTGACTCCATTCCAATGGCCCTGCTGGCTGAGAATTATGGGAGTTACAGCCCAACACATCTGGAGAGTGACAGGCTCGGGAAAGCTGACTTAGGACGGGGAAAAGTTTACAGGAACAGACCAAAATGAGGGCCATGCAAAGGACTTGGAAATGGCATTGAAACATTGCTTCTATTGAATAGAAACGGAAGCCATGTCTTCTAACCCTGGATGTTCAGACCACTGACAGTCCTTGATGCTAGCAGAAAATACCTATATACTCTCAAGCTCCTTCCGTAAATATACACTCCACGTCATTATGACGAATATAAATAAAGTCCTTTGAAACAAATAAATAGAAAGTTGGGATTTTGTGGAAGGTACCACACCATCCATTAAAAAAGCTCACATTATGGTATTTTCAGGGACATAAACTAATGTGCTTGTATCATGTGCCTTGGTATATCAGGCTTCAGGTCTTGTCTTGGGCCAGATCTGCACCAAGCAGGATATAACCCTTTGAAAACGGTATATATAATGTGTCCTGGGCCCAAACAGTTGTCAAAACCGTTATAAACCGTTATAAAGCAGTAATGTAGATCCTGCCTTGATCTTATCATTGTCCCATAATAATATAGGGATAAAAGCCTGCTCATTACACCTATGCTGTTCCTTAACAGACCACTGCAAAATTAGAATTGGCATTCAAGGCTGCTTGTGATCAAAAGGCAGTATCCAGTATGGCCTTGTGTGGGCCTCCAGCTCTGCTGGTTGCATTCTGTGCATGCAAGGACCCTATTTGATCCTTTCCCAGGTCGCCTAGTTAAGCAACAAATGATCAAAATGCCAGGATTCCTTTTTCAATGATCTAGAACTATTTCAGTGTTCTGTTATTGTGACTAGGACAATAAAGATCAAATCATATTAGTTATTTTATTTAAAATGTATAAAGTTGCTTGATGCTTCCTTAAAGAGCCTTTCAGATCGTTTTCCCTCTTGTGAAACACCATATTGATATTTTGCTTTGTTCCAAATAGCTCAGGGAGAATGTGATGTTCCAGGCAACGTGAGACAAAATTGTGGCCCCCCGGGCATCTCTGAATGGGAATGCAGCGCCAGGCAATGTTGCTTTGATTCAAACGTGCAGGGTGCCCCCTGGTGTTTCCAGCCGATTTCACTAGATGGTTAGTATCCTTACCTGTAATTCATTGAAGGGCTGCAGGGCTTACTAAACTCCGGCCATAGCTAGACCTAAGGTTTATCCCTGGCTTTATATTTGATTCCTCGCTCTCCTTTATTCCTCATATCGAGGCAGTAGCTAAATCCTGTCGTTTCTTCCTGTATAATATTGCCAGGATTCGACCATTTTTGTCTGTCTCGTCTGCCAAGACTCTCGTTCACGCACTAGTTATCTCTCGGTTGGACTACTGCAACCTTCTTCTCTCTGGCCTTCCTTCGTCTCACATCAGTCCGCTGGTCTCTGTCCACCACTCTGCCGCTAAGATCATCTTCTTGGCCCGCCGCTCTGACCATGTCACTCCACTTCTGAAATCTCTTCATTGGCTTCCAATTCACTCCAGAATCCAATATAAACTTCTCCTGTTGACCTTCAAAGCTTTTCACGGTCTAGCTCCTGCCTATCTCTCCTCTCTCATCTCACACTATTGCCCCGCTCGTGCTCTCTGCTCCTCTGATGCCATGCTTCTTGCCTGCCCAAGGACCTCTACTTCCCTTACTCGGCTTCGTCCTTTTTCTTCTGCTGCCCCTTACGCCCGGAACGCTCTTCCAGAACACTTGAGAACTACAAACTCAATCACAGCTTTTAAAACTCAGCTAAAAACGTTTCTGTTCCCTATAGCTTTTAAATATTGAGTTTGTTCTGACTCTATACTGTTTAGCTTCACCCTACCCAGTGCCTGTTTACACTTCCCTGTGCCTGTTTGCATTCTCTTTCCCTCCTTATTGTTTACTACAACTTTATTAGATTGTAAGCCTATGCGGCAGGGTCTTGCTATTTACTGTGTAATCTGTACAGCACCATGTACATTGATGGTGCTATATAAATAAATAAATAAATAATTAATAATAATAATAATAATAATAATAATAATAATAATCTAGGTGACACACAGGGGATCCAGTGCTCAGGCAGGGGTGAACCCTGGATGATCCCAGGATAAACCTTAGGTCTAGCTGTGGCCTCCATCTGTATAGATATTGGTATTTTTCTTTTGGACTTTTTCACACATTATGTTCATTTTATATTTAGGTGCACACATTTTTACTTTTTAAATTTTTTTACACTTAGCAATATAAAATATGACATGAGAGATCCAGGATCAGAACTTACTGCATTTAAAAAAGGAAAAAAAGGAATTGTCATCCCTCTCCACAGCTGCTTGATGACTGAGGAAGTGGTGATGGGAGATGAAGGGCACAATGCTATGCATGTTTAGACAGAAAAGGTCCTACAATTCTTAACATGCCCCAGCTGGAGCATGCTGGGAACTGTAGGACTTTCTTCTGTCTAAACATGCATAGCATTGTGCCCTTAATATTTCTTCTCTTTGTCATGTCCCCATTCTCATCCCAAAGCTGCTATTAGCCCTGAGGGAGAAAGCATACAGGAATCAGAGTGATATCTAGTCAAATGAAGTATATAACGTGATGTCACTGAATTATAAGTTTCCTCATCCACCTGCAAGCAGCATCTAATAGAGCAGAAGACACTGCAATGGTATCACAGTTTTGCATGACTAGATGTTGTGGGGGTGGGGTGAGGAGAAGGAAGAGACTGTTATGGGCCATTATTTTGTGGGATAGTTACTTATTTTCTGTGACATTTTATTTTGGTCACTGCAAATTATATTTATGAGTATCAGCTGGGAAATGCAAACGGTGCACCTTAACATGTTTAAAAAAAGGATTGTTAATTGCTTGGGGTGAGAAGTATTGTGTGATGGAATGAGTTTTACTGCTACTTTTAGTCTCTCTTAATTTGTATTCTTTTTATGCTTTCTCCATCCAGAGTGTGTGATATAAGATATTCCCCACAAGCCATTCTCTTCACAATGAAACTGTTCACCAGGCGTTTCCTCATCCTGTGTTTCTTCACAATACATAACTGCTGAAAACCTGCACAACACTGTTAAGCCACTTAAACTATGGATGCAGATTGAGATTACTACTTCTGAATTTTGGTTTCCCCCCCCCCCCCCCGCTGTTTAGCACTTTACACTTTCCTGAAACAATAAAGCAAAGCAAAATGTGTGACAATGGGCTTAATTTCTGCTGTCCCATATATAACATGCAGTTTGATCCTGAGCTCAACTGAAGAATGTTGCTGGAACTGCAAGTTACAGGATGCACAGAGGAAAAGGCATTTCTCCTTTTTTAAGTGGAGGCTCTAAGGCAATGTGGTAATAGTGTGCCTCGTGGACCCCTTTCTTTGTGCCTACTAAGATCTCTCTCTCTCTCTCTCTCTCTCTGTGTGTGTGTGTGTGTGTGTGTGTGAGTGAGAGAGAGAGAGAGAGAGAGAGAGAGAGAGAGAGAGTATACAAGTAATGAGTGGGGGGAGGGAGGGAGAGAGAGAGAGAGAGAAAGAGTTTGCCTTTTCTGAAATTGCATTCCGATAGCACTGTTCAAAGGAGTTGTTTTGTGTGTTGGGGCTCAGACTTTCCTGTCTTGTACTCAATATTTTGCACAGGTATTTTGTCCTTTGTGACTAGCCACGCCTCCCATGGCAGTCATTTTGTGGTGGTTCCCAGGACAGTCTCTCAAATGGCCAAATGTGCCCACAGATCTACCCTACTCCTGGTCTAGGCTTTTGGTGAAGTTTAAAGTATTCCTTTTAAAGGACACTTCAAATCCAGGGGCTCTCCATAGCCAATTAATAGGTGATATAGGAAGCCCCAAGTGATATATATATATATATATATATATATATATATATATATATATATATAGGACCAAGACATTCCCTTCCCCATTTTAATGAAGGATTTTGATGGGAAATGCCAAGTGTATTTTGTCCTAGCTGGCTAAATCTTTGTCAACTAGCCCTTCTAGACCCAATGGAATTTTTTTGAGCCAATGTGCTTGTGGGGAGTACAAAATGGCAGCAGAATTGGGCAATCTGGCAACTAAGAAAAACATAGAGATTTATTGCATGTACAATTCAAACCATTGCCAGAACCATTTAATATTTTTAAACACTGAAGAGCAATTTGGGTCCTTCAGACTGTTCTTTTCCAATAATAATAATAATAATAATAATAATAATAATAATAATAATAATAATAATAATTTATTTTTTATTTTATTTAAAGCATTTATATAGTGCCACCTCACCATTTCTGGCATCAGGGAGCTTTACAATCACATATAAAACAAAATAATAATAATAATAATAATAATAATAATAATAATAATAATGAGGAACCCTGTCCATGTGAAGAAACTATGTATGAACTTGTGGCACATGGATAACTCCAGCTGTGATTCCTGTGGTGATAAAAGTTGGGTGTTGTTGTTTTGGCACAATAGTAGAAATTGCTGCCAGCTGTTCATATATTCCAAAAATGAAACAAATGATCAATAGTTGTGCATCCAGTTTATACATTTTTATAGACTTATTTTTTAAAAACATAGACATATATAAACACATTTTAAAATGTGACTTTCATGAATTGGAATTGTCCACATCAGTGCAGAGCTGAAGATGTGGCCAAGGGCAGGTGAGGCCTCCCCATGTAAAGGAGAAAACTTGTTGTGGGGTTCACATGAACTCTTTCACATATTCAGTGAATGTCCAGAGGATGCTTGTGGCTGTGCAAGCTAACCCTGCCTACCACCAGAGCCGTGTGCTGCTTCTACTGATGAATGGCCATTAAACATTCTCGACACATACTGATGCGCAAAGAGAGTGCTCCTACTCTCAAGAAAGGGAGCTGACAAATCATGATGCCTCCTCAAGGGCAGGAGCTGTCCATATATTACAGCTGTACAAGTGGAGAACTTGTGGCTACACAAGGAATGAACTGTGTTTTGGTGGGATTTCCAATATATACCATCAGTTCCAGCGAAAGATGTAAACCAGCTTCATTTCATCACAGTTTACCATGTATCATTTCTAACGGCCTAGATTCCCTTATTCGTTAGTTTGTACCTTACATTTCCCAAAAGCTCAAGGCTGCGAAGAGAAGGCGAGTTGTTCTAGGCAACCTTTCCCCCCTTCCTCCATATAGTTGCATGAATCTCAGGGAGTATTTGAAAAACTAAGGCTGCAGTCCTGTGCATGCTTAATTGGACCCACTGAACCTTTTTAACAAGCATGTGATAATTAAGATTGGGCTACATGAGAGTTTTCAGAGACCATTTTCATAAGCCTTTATTACTTTCTGTTTATACTAGTGAAAAAGCCCATCATACAACAGGTGTATTTATTTTGTTAGCACTTCTTTAAATACAATATTTTTGGTATACACTTTTGTAACATTTTCAACCAACTTCCTCTGTTCTTTCCCATCAATAATTTTTAACTTTTTGTCCTCAGACTGTCGAACTCTGGACATTGCCACATACAGTTGTCCATGGGTAAATACCGGTTCTGGGGAATAAACGCCTAACTTTTCTAATGTCTGTCCTTCGGTCTTATCTATGGTCATTGAAAAGGCAAGTGTAATGTGGAATTGTCGACACCTGAGGACAAATGGCAGTTCTGTACTGGTCGGGGCCGAATCAATTCTTGGAATGAAGACTGTCGTTTCCGGCAGTGCCTGTCAACACTTTTGCGATTATTAAATTTGGTTTCAGCTTTGTCACTGCTAGTCGTGTTGCAACTTCCACAACAGTTTGTTTATGTTTTGGGGGCATATTCACAATTTTGTTATTAAAAGATTGCTTCGCATGTGCACCCGAGGAAACACAAAATATAAATGAGGCGAGTAAACCTATTAATATAAGTAAGCACAAATTAACACGAAATGTTAAAGTAAAAGCCTTGCTAACATTTTTATAACTGATGAGGAGGTTAGCCTTCTACCAAATTTACCCTCATGAAACAAATTACTTACTGAGAGTGGGTTTTGGCCCGTCTGCTAGGCTGGAAGGTCCTGGCAATTTTTCTGGGACTTCCCTAGAAGGCCGCAGTTCCAAGAAACGTCACTAGATGCCGCCAAAGGGCAAAAACTATAACTGATGAGGAGGAGTACTCTGGGATTTTATATATAGGATTTATTTATTTATTTATTTATTTATTTATTTATTACATTTTTATACTGCCCAATAGCCGAAGCTCTCTGGGCGGTTCACAAAAATTAAAATCACAATAAAACAACCAACAGGTTAAAAGCACAATTACAAAATACAGTATAAAAAGCACAACCAGGATAAAACCACGCAGCAAAATTGATATAAGATTAAAATACAGAGTTTAAAACAGTAAAATTTAAATTTAAGTTAAAATTAAGTGTTAAAATACTGGGAGAATAAAAAGGTCTTCAGCTGGCGAAGTTTGGGTTAATGAGGAGGATCCTACACCCAAGCATTGGATTACAGACTTTTACAAAATGAAAGAGTGTGGGTGGAAGCTTTATTTCTATGGGATGGAAATGATGCAGGGGATACATTAGCTTTCCCTTTGCTTTCAGTACTTGTCCGGGGGCTGGGTGGGTGGGATCTCCCTTAACTACAACCAACCCCAGGCAGTCAAAAAACAAGTGGCTACCTTGACAAAACTACATGTCCTAGCCATGGCAAAAATAGAAGAGCATTGTTTGGGGCTCAAGAACTTTCCCAAATTTTAAAGATTTGTTAAATTGGCGATGCTTTTCTTTCATGATAAGACTCCCCTGCCCCAAACCTCTCCCTATACTACATCTTCCTCCCCAGTTACCACCATTACCCATCAGAGCCCGAGCAGTATATACCCATATTGTGATTCCCAGTCAGACTAGATTGCCAGAGTGGGGTGGGCAAAGTAGAGGAAAACTTTCCTCGAAATATTTCTCCTACCCACCAGCTTTCCCAATGCAATGGGACTCCTTTGCACTATGAAGTCAGAAAGGGACTCAAGGAATAAAAATTATTTAAAAATCAAATACATGGGTTTTTTAAAAAAAGAAATTGCAGGTTTTGGCGGAAGGAAGCTTAAACCCTTCTCTCACAGAAAGCCATGGTCACAGCACTTCCAGAGACAACTACAACAAAATCCACACACTCCTTCAAATTAGTGCATGGATGAGACTCATTGCATACAATATAGGGTGACCAACTGTCAGGATTTTCCCAGATTTGTCCTGGGTTTTATTCTATCCTGGGTGTCGGGGGATTTTCTGTAATTTCCTATAATGTCCTGGAATTACACACTTACCCCTTTAAGACTGCCATTAGTGTGACGGGGGGAATGATGTGCTTTCCAAGGGCCCCTATTAGAGCAGTGGAGTGGGCAGGAATGACATGCTCTTAAGGCCCTGATTGGAGCGGAAGGTGGGGAAGCACGCTTTCTGGAGCCTCTGAAAAACATGTCATTCACAACCGCCACGCTAACGGCAGCTGTCAATAGTGTGGCAGAGGAATGACCTGCTTTCTGAAGGCCCTGGAATACGCGCTTTCCTGCCCCCCCCCCCCCCACAGCTAGGTATCCTCTTTTTTGGTTTTCCAAATATGGTCACCCTAATACAATAGAATTTAATTCTGAGTAGACATATCTTGGACTGAATTGGAAATGAAGCAGCAGCAATGATGAAATGAAGAATAAAAGAATACACACACACACACACACACACAGAATAAGCAAGTTGTTCATTGTAGGATTATTGTCCTGGAAAGGAGAGGAAATTCTCAGTAACATCTCTCACCAGGGGCTTCATTATACAATGAGGGCCCAATGACTAGTCCAAAATCTCATCAGCTGGCCTGGACTCAATGTTAGGAAATTCATTTCTCACACTTAGGATGGAAAAAACATTATTTTGGACTGCTGATAGGCCTTAATGAGTGATGCTACAACATCGGTCACTGCAACCAATCCCAATTGTCCACTGGTACCATTCCCAACTGTTTATACCCTCCTCTGGTAATCAGAGCTAGTAGCTAGCCCCCAAACAACTTAGGTGGCCCTAAGTTGTTCTTCTTCAGTTTTCCACAACCCCACAGTCACCTCTGCATATCATATTCTCCATCCTGTCCTCATGGTTTATCTGCTTTGGGAGAATGAGAATGAGACAGGATGGAGAATATGATTTCACTAGCACTTTCTGTCTCCTTAGGGAGGATGTGGTGTTAAGGCTTCTGAACCTGAACTCTCAATTTCCCTGCTTTTTGGTGCATGGTTGAAAATTGTAGAGCCTTAATGTTGTAGGTTTTTTGTTTCATAATTTAGTTTATTTAGTTTATAGTTTACCGTTCCCAAGGAACTTGGTGCTGCTGAGAGACCATGACCTGCTCAAGGCAACGCTGGTGAATTTCATAGTTCAGTCGTGGTTTGAACCTGGGTTTCTTATGGCCAAGTTTACCCATACTGATTTCAAGTATTATCTAACAAGCCTCTCCCATTGAAGAAGGATTTCCCTCTCCTTCCACATACACAATTGACCTTATTTTAGTTATCCAAGTTGTTGAGCTCTGTCAGTTCAGGACAGTTTTTATAATCTTGGCCAGTCCAAGATTAGCCTTTGTCTATGCTGTATATAAAACTCTATATTCAGTTATTACAGTGCTATTTTGTGGTGGTATCTCTGCACATCAACATCACTTGCTGAAAAGTGCATCCTAATCATGTGATTGGAGTTCAGGGCAGGCTTGCACTGCCATACCATAATAGTATTTGCAGAACAAGTAGGGCCAGTCTATCCTGCTACATTGCCTCCCAGCTACAAGCCCATTTTAAAATGAACTCATTAAAGTTTGAAATTACTTTTAGGATGTCAGCACAATGCCAGGCATCATGGCAGATCCATATATGTCATGGCATCAGTCATGCTCCACCCTAAACGTTTCTTCTGTGTTGCTGCTGCAGCTCACGGGCTCTGATGCTAGGACTGTGAGCTATCTGAGAAGCACATAAATAATTGGGAAGTTTGGCCTTCTGCCCATGCCCTGAACTATCATGTATAAACAAGACCTTTGTTCTTTGTTCTTTTAAAAATAAAGCTTGCGTGCTCAACTTGGGCATGATGTAACATCACAACCACTAGGTTTATATCTGCAAACTAAGAGCTATTATTCAAAGAATAATCCTTGGGACAGAAGGGGACAGGAAGTGCTGTGTTACTCTGGCATCAGAATCAAGAATTGAGCCAGTTATCTCAGCAGTTCAAGTAAGAAACTTCTATGTGTTTCTTTGACTTCTTCTCTATATAACTGCCATATAGTTCCAAGCTGTATTTAAAATATATGTCTCATAAAACTTTTTACATTATTTCAAGCTTTGCGCAGTGGCAGTTTCGTAGCCAATGAGGTTAAGCGGAGGCACGATTATTGCTAATTGAAAACTTTTCCCAATACCCCGCCACGACGACTTGAAATATAGTCGGCAATGGCACATTTTTTTTACAAATGCAGAGCACTGGAGCTTGGTCTGAACAAAGAAGGCAGACAATTAATTCAGCAAATTCTAGTCAGCAGCTGATCCTAAGATTCTTTTTCATGCAATAAAGCTAAGACTCTGGCCCAACTTACTTACAGTATTCCTGGGATTTAATGCCCAAATTGAAAGAGTCCAATCTGTATTTCTTAGAAAACTACTGGGCCTCCCTTCCTGTGTGGGGAACGCAGCTATTTATCTGGAAGTGGGTATTAGATCAGTTGAATGCAAGGCATGGATCAAGGCCTTTAAATGGTGCCTGCAGCTACACTTCCTTGCAGCTCCTGGTAGCTATCTCTTTTTACTGCTCTCAGATCCCTATGTCACTCATTGGATGAGAGAGATGGAGAAGAAGCTACTTAGGCTGGGTTTCTCTGTGGAAGCTGTGGGCAACTATGGGCTCCAGAAGGCCCAATCTCTTGTTGTTCAAAGTCTAATAGATCTAGATCTACAGCATTTAAGAACTGCTGCTAACAAATCTTGTTCTCCACTGCTCTACAATAATTTTTATAACTATGGACTCACTGCAGCTTCATATCTGTATGCTTTAACCATTCCCAAGTATAGGAGAGCATTTACCCTTGCTTGCTTTAATGTGTTGCCATCAGCATTACTAGAAGGACGATTTAGTAAAATCCCGTTTAATGAACGGATATGTCCCTGTGGTTCTGGAGCAATAGAATCTGTTGAACATGTCATTTTGCATTGTAACATGTATGAGGAATGCAGAAAAAAGTTAATATTTCCTTTATTAACAGCCTTTTCTGGATGTCACCCAATGTTACAATGATGTAACATTGGTATTAATCTGTTTAAGGGATGTGTCTGCCCACATTACTGAAAGGGTCTCTAAGGCCGTTGCTAGACGAGGCGTTAGCCCAGTGTGAGGCCTGGTCTCCCTCCTGTGCATCCAGATGACGCACAGGGGATCCCGAGGTCAGGCCGGGCTAAGTCCTCGCTTGAACCGGGATAACCGGATGCGCTTATGACCCGGCTTTTCCGCAGCCCTGGCCTGAGGCCGGGGCTGCGGAAGGTCTAGCAGGGTCCGTGGCTGTGCCCATCGGGCTGGGGGGGGAATCATGGGGGGGAGGAGATGGGGGCTGGGGGAAGGACTGGACCCGGCAGGAGAGAAGGGGGGAGAAGGACGGGCATTGGGGACGGGGGACGGGCCTGGCAAGCGGGCATGGGCATTGGGGACAGGAGACGGGCCTGGCGAGCGGGCATGGGCATCAGGGACGGGGATGGTCCTGGCGAGTGGGGGGGAAGAGGGACGGGCCTGGCGAGTGGGCATGGGCATTGGGGACAGGCCTGGCGAATGGGGGGGAAGAAGAACGAGGACTGGGGACGGCATGGCGAACAGGGACAGGGGACGGCATGGCGGATGGGGGGAGGACGGGCGAGCGAGCGGGCAGGGGGGGCATCAGACATCAGGGGGAGCGGGGAACCCTTTATGATTTTTAAAAAACACTTACCTGTTTCGTGGGTGCGCTCCTGCGCACATGGTCCTTTAAGAGGGGAAAAACTGGAGCACGTGACGGGGCTTTCCCTTGCCCCGTCGCGTGTTGACGTCTAGCTAGGGGCGACAGCGCGGCGTCGCCCCTACTCCCGACCGGATTATCTGGTAGGTCTAGCAAGGCCCTAAGTTTCTCATGACCTCAATGCAAATTAGAAAAATTATGTTGCAATCCTTCTGGGAGAAGCAACTCACCAAGCTGTATTTTGTTTTTATGTCACTTTTTATCTATCCTTTACATGTTTTGGTGTTGATTTTGCTGCTCTGCGACCGTAATAAAGAACAATTTGATTTTTACATTATTTCAAATATCTAGGGGAAAGATTTATCTGTGAACATGGAAATGTTGATTTATTTATTTGTACAGGCACTGACTCTCAAGATCAAACACTCTAATGTTCTAATGTCCCAGTGCACAGATCCTTGCAGAGACATGCATGGTTCTGCTCACAAGATTCTATATGCATGCGTTCGGACAATTCAGGGCAAAAGGGTAGGGCAGTTGGATTCAGTCTTCTTTCTACTCCCAAAATTATTGATCAGCGGTGTCAAGGCTGACAATACCAACCACCTGCAAAGAAGTAGTAATTTATTTTGCACTAGTCTGATCCCACCTGGAGTACTCTGTCTAGTTCAGGGTACCACACCTTAAGAAGTGAATTGGCAAAATGGGACAGGTTCAGAGGAGGGCAACAAAAATAACCAAGTGTATGGAAAACAAGTGCTATGGGGAAAGGTTGAAGGAACTGGGTGCAGCTAGCCTGGCCAAGAGAAGGGACACGCTAATGCAACCCCCATACCTGAAGGGGTATTACATAGATAATACCCCTACACTAGGAACTGCATCATCAAAAGAAGAGGATGGAATAGGGCACCAATTTGCATATGCAAAATTATATGAATAGGTGCAAATTTAGAACTAACATCTCACCATCCTGGGGGAAGGCTGTGACCAGAGGACTTGTGTGCTTGCTCAGTCTACTCATCATCAATGAGCAAATTCAAGGCCCCTGCTGTTTTCCCTTCTGAAGATTCTTTCATTTTAAACAAGTCCCTTGGACTGGACAGTCCTTCAAATAGAAGACATCTTCCAACAGAGGACGGACCTCTGACAGTCCTTCTAATAGAGGACTGTCTGCTGTGAATTTGGACACATGCCCATAGAATTGGGCAAAGACCTGTTCTTTGTTGATGCAGAGGGCAGGACTAGATCTAATGGGCTTAAGTTATAGCTGGGTAGAACATTGGTGGAACATGAGGAGAAATGTCTTCATGAGAAGAGAAATTATACAGTGGAACCAATGACTGGACTGCGGGTGGGAGGGTTCTTCTCCCCTGAAAGTCTTAAAAGAGAACTGGTCAGTCATCTGTTGGACAAGATAGCCTACCAGATCTCCTCCAACACTATCCTACATACTAACAGCAATTTCGAGTTCTGATCCTTATGTAGAGAAAATATCACCATTGACACACAAGTATCAACATATCTGGAGGAACTTCGGGTGTGTGTGTGTGTGTGGGAACCTAAAGAGGGAGGGTGGGAGAAACCCAAAAACACCTCAAGGAGGACTGGGCATGTGTGATAGCTACAAAACACTGAGTATCTCTTGGGGAGAAAAATAGAAAATGGTGGGTGTGGGAATAAAGTAAGAGGGCATCAAAACCTGAACAGGAGCACTGCACACTGCAATATTTTGCTGCAGCCATTATTTTAATGCAGTAAAAAGGAGCCTTTGGTCTTCCTGATGTTGCTGGCCTACAACTCCCCTCACCCTTCGCCACTGGCCATGCAGCTTGGAGGGACCCAGATTCTCCACCCTTGACTAAAAACCAGCCAGCAAATTTTGTAGGGCTCCTTCTCAGGCTGGACATAAAAAAGGAGAAGGGGTGACATTGTTGCGTTACATGGTAGAAAATCCCCTGTGTGGGCAATGGTATAATTCCAGAAATGTAGAAAATGTAATTTCAGAGTTAAAATAGAAACTTTCATTTCATGATTCATGAGATTGTAAGGATCAGATCATAGTATGTGTTGTCCTGTCTAGTAAGACAAAAAGAGATTTGTTGTCCTGTACGGCATGGCAAAAAGGAATAGATTGGCTTTAAGGCTAAGTATCCCATGTGTTAGGCCTTAGTTCCACTACTTGAAAGGTTTGCAGTGTGGTGAATGTTCATATACGGATATATGTGCTGGACACTTTTATACTCTTCAGAGAGGTAGCCATATTAGTCTGTTGCAGTAAACAAACAAACTTACGGTTTTTCTATATGAGGCTTTAAACCCGCACTTTTACTGAGGCTTCTCCTCCCAGATTCTTTGCAAGACTAAGATCAGCTCCTTTACATGTTTTTTTTTTTGGGGGGGGGGGGAGGGTGGATTTGTCTTTCTCTTCCTTTCTATATGTTCCATTAAATAACCATTAGGTGGCACTGTGGTATAATGGAATTGTGCAATTTCAAGACACTTCTATAATGCCACAAAGAAAAATTCCAGACGTTCCTCATTAGGGGGGAAAATGTGAAAATGGTTGCATAGCACAGGAGAGGCCCTATCAAATGATTATGTCATATAAAGGAACTGCAAACTATTGTGAGTGACAACCATGAGCACATAATAAAAGCATCATGTAGAAAGGCAGAAAGTCTTGTGGGACAATCCCAGGATAAACCTTAGGTCTAGCTAAGGCCATAGAAGCTGTACTCCTAACAGTAAGAGGATGTTTATTACTGATAGGGCATAAGAAGAGGAACGACATTTGCGGTGGTATTACACATTTCCTGAGAAAAGCTGAAAAGAAATGACATTTCTTTTTAAGGTTAATATATTAATGTAGGGTTGAAAAGTAGAGAGAGAGGGGGAAGAGGTTGGTGTAAAGTGGCACAACAGTAAAGCAACAAGGAGGTTCTGGATCCATCCTGGATGCAGTAAATTTAAAGTAAAATGTATAAGAAACTTAGAAAGACTAACAGAATATTTACAATTTATTTTTTAAGCTAGACATTTTTGGCTTCTACCCTCATCAGTAGCTGTACAGCACAACGACTGATGAGGGCAGAAACCAAAGCATTTAGCTTAAAATATTTTAAAATACTCTGTTGTTAGTCTTCCTATCATTCGTATATGTTTAATCATTAATTAATTAATTAATTAATTTTAGATTCTTTAGAGGAATTAAAGCGGACAAGCTGGATATGACAATGGAATACAAGACATTTTGGCTACTAGCTGTTGCTCTGTGTTTATGTTCTGTCTGCTCACAAAATGGAGGACATCCACCATGTAAGTATATATTGCTAATGATACACTATAAATATATTGGCACTCAAATTATCAGTTGAATTAAAGCCAAATACAAATCGATAAAAATAGCAGCACCCCAAGGACTTCATTATTTCTCTCTAACCATGTGAGTGTGAGAGAAAGGGCCTGTTCAGGTAACATGATAAGCCATGGTTAGGTAGGATGACCATATGACCGGATTTGCCCGGATTTGTCCGGGTTTTTGATGACAAATCCGGGAGGGGGAGGGGAAATCAGATTTTTTTCAAAGAGCAGCTCTAATGGGAATTAACAAAAATGCTTGTAACTCTGTCATTTTTAAGATAAAAACATGAAACTTGGCATGATGGTAGCTCTTAGGAAGGGCTTTAGTCATGCCAAATTTGAAACAGATCCATTCATCCATTGATTTTTTCAGAATTTTTTTAAAATTGAGGTTTTAATTTTTTTTTAAAAAAATGTTATTTTTAAAGATAAAGAGATGAAACTTGGCACCATGTTTGCTCTTAACAAGGACTTTAGCTATGCCAAGTTTGAAACAGATCTGTTCATCCATTGAATTTTAGGATTTTTTTTAAAGTTTGAGGTTTTAAAATTATTTTAAAATAATTTTAAAACCTGCTGAAATTCCCTTTTCTATGCAACTGTTAAAAATACAGGAGTCCTGTCCTCCTTTTACACTACTAGATCATTGTTGTGAATGTACTGAGATATGTTGAAACCTTGCAAAAATGGCATGGTATGAAGTGCTCATATGATTGCTTCACCACATGCCTGACTCACAACTTAGCCCATAATTATCATTTCACTGCCCATCCTCCATTCAGCTACTTTACCATGGGGTGGTAAATCCGATTGCTCCAAACTAGGGCTGTGCACGGACCCCCCGATCCGCTTCGTGGCCTGATCCAGAAAATCTCGATCAGGCCCAATCCTCTTTGCGCTGCTCCGTGGACCGAGATACGGCTTCGCCACTGTCGTGTGGCGGCGGCGGCAGCGCCAGGTAAGCCCCACCCCCTTACCTGCGTCCATTGTCGCGGGCTTCATTTGAGGCCTCAGCTTGAAGTGGAAGAGAAGGCCACGGCCTCTTCCGCTTGAAGCCGGGGCCTCAATTGAAGCCCACGACGGATACAGGTAAGGCTCCAGGTAGGCCAACCCCCCCGGTCCCCTTACCTGCGTTCGTGGCAGGCTTCAATTGAGGCCCCAGCTTCAAGTGGAAGAGAAGGCCACGGATGCAGCTAAGGTTCCCTCTTCCCTGCCCTCTTACCTGGCTCTGCCGCTGTCGCTGCTGCATGGATGGTGGCACCAAGTAGGCTAAACCCCCCACCCCCTTACCTGTGTCCGTCGTCACGGGCTTCATTTGAGGCCCCGGCTTGAAGCCGGAAGAAGCCTCGGACTTCACTTCCGGCTTCAACCGGGGCCTCAATTGAAGCCTGCAACGAATGCAGGTAAGGCTCCCTCCTCCCTGCCCCCTTACCTGGCTCCGCTGCTGCTGCATGGATGGTGGCGCCATGGTGCCAGGTAGGCCAACCCCCCATCCCCTTACCTGCGTCCGTGGTGGGCTTCAATTGAGGCCCCAGCTTCAAGCGGCAGAGAAGGCTGCAGCCTCTTCCGCTTGAAGCTGGGGCCTCAATTGAAGCCCGCGACGGACGCAGGTAAGGCTCCCTCCTCACTGCCCCCTTACCTGGCTCCGGCGGTGGCACCAGTTGAGTCCCACTCCCCCCCTCACTTACCTGCATTCGGAGCTCCGGATTGAGGTGATCGTCTTTGCCTCAATCCGCAGCCCCCCAGCTCTCTTTGCCTCTGCCTTTTCCGGAGGCGAATCAGGCTGCCTCGCTTCTGCTTCTCTGAACCGAAGAGAAGCGGAGCACAGCCCTACTCCAAACGTATTACTTGAGTAGAGAAACATTAACATTCTCAAATTGAATTACTGCAATTGTTATTTTCAGTGTTAGTGAATCTTTCATTACACATTTAAAAATGGAACAACTAGGGGTGTGCACAGACCCCCCACTCCGCTTCTCTTCCAGATCCACGTTTTGTGGATCGTCCCGCTCTGCCCCACCCCCGCTCCGCCTATGTCTGCTCCGCTCCGCTCGGAGCTCCGGATCCGGATCGGAGCTCCGGATCCGGATCGGAGCTCCGTTTCCCCCTATAGGTTTGCATTAAGCTAAAAAAGTATACAACTTTTTTTCTGTGAAAGTTAGAAACCTCATGTTTGGCACCATGACACCTCATGGGGGTATACACACGCACGTCAAGTTTCAAGGCAATCCCATCATCCCCTGATTTTTGGGGAATTTATGAAAATCGGGCACCCCATTCACACCCCTTTCCATACCTCCGTCAATTTGCACGTTAGAAACCTCAAACTCACCACCATGAAAGCTTATCCAGGGATACACATGCATGCCAAGACTCAAGGCAGTCCCATCATCCCCTGATTTTTGGGGAATTTGTGAAAATTGGGCACCCCATTCACACCCCTTTCCATAGCTCCGTCAATTTGCACGTTAGAAACCTCAAACTCACCACCATGAAAGCTTATCCAGGGATACATACGCGTGCCGAGACTCAAGGCAGTCCCATCATCCCCTGATTTTTGGGGAATTTATGAAAATCCAACACCCCATTCACACCCCTTTCCATAGCTCCGTCAATTTGCACGTTAGAAACCTCACACTCACCACCATGAAAGCTTATCCAGGGATACATACACACGCCGAGACTCAAGGCAGTCCCATCATCTCCTGATTTTTGGGGAATTTATGAAAATCCAACACCCCATTCACACCCCTTTCCATAGCTCCGTCAATTTGCACGTGAAAACCTCAAACTCACCACCATGATAGCTTATCCAGGGATACAGATGCATGCCAAGACTCAAGGCAGTCCCATCATCCCCTGATTTTTGGCGGGGCTTAAACCTGCAGACATCTCAATGGGGCCATTTCAAAGGAAATCCCAACATGCCATGAATTGGGGAGTAGAGATAAACCTATGAAATCTTCTTCCACACTTGAAAAATGGATTTGGAACTTCCAAAAGTCTAACTTGAGCGCAGGAAGGACTTCTCCCCTGAGTCAAAGCCACACACACACAACATCCCTGCGAGGCGGGCAGGGGAGGAGGGAGGGAAGGCAGGCAGGTAGCAGACATTTCTGGGGGCATAAAGAAGTGAGCCAAGGATAAGCCAGTAATGCATATAAAATGGAATAAATAAATAAACAAAGGAGGGGTGGAATTAAAAGCAGCAGTGTTGCTGAATAAACAACAAGAAGAACTTTTTTAAAAAAGGCTATACCTGTCTTTTACCAGCAATAGGGGGACGGGCCCAGGGGAGGGGGAAGCAGCTGCCAGTTCAACTCATGAAAGCCATTGCTTCACCGAGGAGTAAATGCTCACTTCAACTCATGATAGGCATTGCTCCACCACTAAGAAAAGTAGAACGCTCACTTCAACTCATGATAGGCATTGCTCCACCGGGTTACTCTCTTTGGAAGGCTCTGATGGCCTTCCAAGTACAGGAGAGAGTGGGGGCACATCCACAATGGGATGCCCTAGGGGAGCTCATCCCCTTGCACCACATCTTTTCAGTTGTTCCCCAAAGTTAGGGTGGGTAGCAGTGCTCTCTTATTATTGGCTTAGTATATGATTTCAGGTTGTGTTTGTGCATTTGGTGGGGCTACTGTTTTAAAAAACACTGGGAAAAGTCCGTTCAGATTAAGAAAGAGAAGTTTCCCAGAATCCCAAGTTACCCGTTTTGCCTATCCCCTCCTCCAACTTTGGGATCATGTGATCATGACCGGGAGTTGACTCTGCCCCTCAGCCCTTCGAAAAAGGTATTTTTCCCGCCGATTTTTTAAAAAATTCTAGCGCGCGACCCGAACCATGTAGAGAGCTGAGAGTAGTCTCAAAATGACCCCCATCCACGACTCTCTGAGCACAAGAATTTTCAGAATGATAGCTTCAAAAACAACACAGTTATCCCTGATTCTTTTCCACAATGCAATCCTATGGGCGAAAACCGCCGTTTGACCCACGCTGTCCCTGTTTGTAATGTTTGTTTACCCGATTTTTTAAAAAATATAGCACGTGAACCGCATGACGCAGAGAGCTGAGAGCAGTCTCAAAATGACCCCCATCCATGACTCTCTGAGCACAAGAATTTTCAGAACGATAGCTTCAAAAACAACCCAGTTATCCCCGATTGTTTTCCGCAATGCAATCCTATGGGCGAAATGTTTCAAGATGGCGATCGGAGCGGTCCGCCTGAAAGAGGAGCTCCGAAAAATGGGTGCTTCTCTTCGCCTTGCTTCTAGGGGTCCGCGGTCCGCTTCTACTCCGCCTCTGGGCAAGGCGGAGCAGGCCAATTCGCTCCTGCTTCTGCGCTTCTAATCGGAGCGGAGCACATGCCTAGGAATAACACACTGAAGAGCCAGTGAGAACAGAAAAGCACTTGAGGGGGCAGAGCTATACATGTTTATACTGAAATAATCTCCCTTGAGAGTTCAATGGGACTTGCTCCTAGGGTGATGAGGACATGATCACAGGCTTCAGCCCAAGGTTATTTCTTCCAAACAGATGCCTGCCAATGCCTAATGGATGTCAAAGAGAGAGAGAGATGTCATTCCACTTCCATAGACATCACTGCAGAGGAATGCACAGCAAATGGATGCTGCTTTGATGCAACCGTGCCTGATGCCCCGTGGTGCTTCAGACCCTCTGGAGAAAGAGGTAATGAATCGTGGAAGGCGGGCAGAGAGGGGGAGCGGCGCTGCTGGTTGTTTTAATTACATCGCCCAAGTTGGCTAGAGAAGGATGATGCTTTCGAGGGGCTCATTCTTTTCAGAGTCTGTTACAAGGGCAGGGGAAAATGCCCTTGTAGAAGTTAAGCCCGACACATATTCAAGTTCTCTGGGCAGTTTACAACAGTTAAAAACAGCAAACATCAAAAAGTAGACAAGATTTAAAAAAAACATCAGAAACATAAAAACGACAGTATAAAAACAACAGTATCCATTTAAAAACAACAGTTCTGGGGTCCATTAAAAACAAACTTAACGTTGTTAAATGCTGTTAAAATGTTAAAATGCTGTTAAAATGCTGTTAAAATGCTGTTAAAATGCCTGGGAGAAGAGAAAAGTCTTGACCTGGAGCTGAAAAGATAACAATGTTGGCGCCAGGCGAGCCTCATTGGGGAGATCATTCCACAGTCAGGGGGCTACCACCGAGAAGGCCCTCTTCCTTGTTGCCATCTTCCGAGCTTCCCTCGGAGTAGGCACTCGGAGGAGGACCTTAGATGTTGAGCGCAGTGTACAGGTAGGTTCATGTCTGGAAAGGCGTTCCATCAGGTATTGCGGTCCACAAACTCCTTCACCATTAGCTATGCTGGCTAGGGTTGATGAGTTGTTGGCCAAAACATCTGGAGGGATGCAAGTTGCCCACCCCCTGCAATGTAGCAAGGCATCCTATTCCTAAACTATTCATGATGTAATCTTGCTGTAGGTGAGGCTAGCCTTGCTATAGTGGGATAGACATGCAGCCATTTCCATTTATTTATTTTTGAACCCTCTTGTATAGAAAGTCTCCATCCCAGCACCTGAGAGATTGAGGCATTAGCATGGAGACTTCCAAGAAGAGAGGCCGTACCTAGGTGATGAGCTTCTCTGTCCATTGCAACAGCTGAATAGAGCCTCTGCCATGCCGTGCAGAAACATGATAGTGACAAGATGGGAGTCACACCACCAGAAACACTTATGAAGCATCCCTGTTTCCCTTGGACTTGGTTTCCATGGGTAGGATTTAAGCTACCAGCAGGTTATTTCTTAACCCAGACAGAAAGCAGATTGGATCCAGATTTAGTCATACTTAGAGCAGAACAGCTGAAATCACTTGTACTTAAGTTAGCCATGACTAACTTAATCAGCATTGATTTGAATAGGCCTACTCTAAGTATGACTGAATGCAAATCCAACACATTATATTTTAGATCTTAGCCAAGTTTATTCATTGAAAATGCAGAGAGATGCAGGATGACTTAGACATTGTTTCCCATAGCTTCACTCCGCTATGCAAAGAAAATGATTGAACCGCAAGCAAGAATCGACTGCGGCTATCCCGGGATCACAAGCAAGAGGTGCAAACGAATTGGATGCTGCTTTGATCCAAAGACTTCTAGCACGCCAGGGTGTTTTCACCCCCAAGTAAACAATGGTAATGACTTCACATTAACGTTCTCTGATTCACCCCCGCCACACACACACACACAAGAACTCAAGAAAAATACATAAACTATAGGACAGGACCCAGTTGCCTTGCCTTAATTTCTGATAAGAGTAAGCTGAAGTCACAAAAGAAGCTGTCATCAGAGCAAACAATAACTTTAATACAATGATAGCCCTGGCTTCTGCGAACAGGAAAGGTGGCTCCTCCTTTTTTCTCCCCAAGAGAGCACAAGCAAAAGCAGCACTAAGCTTTTCTCCTCCCTGGTGACTGTTGAGATTACTGGTGGACAGGAGCCATTTCTGCTTCCTCAAGGCCAAAACAGTCATTACTTTAAATCTGCATCTAGCAGCTATGACTCTCTGCCCACTCTCTCGCCTCACCATCAATTTTTACAACAGAATAGGTACAGTTCCCTGATTATGACTCTAGGGTGGGAGTAGGAGACCATTAAGGTCTAGATTGAGTCCACTGCTCTTACTGAAATGGGGCAAAAAATGACTCTGGCCTTAGCTAGAACTAAGGGTTATCCTGGGATCATCCCGGGGTCGTCCCTGCCTGCCCCCAAAATATCCCATGTGTCATTTACATGAACAGGGATGACCCCAGGACAATCCCAGGATAAACCTTAGGTCTAGCAAAGGCCGTAGATGCTAGAGATGGATTGAAAACAGTGTCAGAATTCTAATCAATCCAGTCAAAGGCAGGATTTGCACTACTGCTTTAAGACAGTTTATAACTGTAGTGATAATTGTTGGGGCCCAGGACACACTCCATAAACACTTTTCAAACCATTTTCAAAGTGTCATCTCCTGCTTGATGTAGGTCTGGCCAAAACTCCTATCACCAGGGTGGACAGAGTGCATGACCCAGGGCTCAAGAAAATGGGATGGGGCAAAATTCTTTGACCAATGGCTAAGTGTTTCTGCCAATGCAGTGGTCCGCAATGGATCTTCTAAAAGTTTGTCCACCCTGGATGTATTATTGATAAAAAATAAATAAATGGCAAATCTACGGTGGGGGGTGGGGTGGGGGAGAAGGACTACAGTAATGTGGCTCACTCTTCTGAACAGTTTCCCAGCATTGTGTAATGGACTGGAGTGCAAGGCAGGATTGTGGATACCCAGGCATCACTGCTGAGGAATGTCAAGCAAAAGGATGTTGCTTCAATTCCTATGTCGTTAGTAGTCGCTGGTGCTTTCACCCTCTTTCTGATGCAGGTAATAATGCAACGATTTGCTTGTGGTAACAAGGTCTGACTGAAATAGAAAGTGTGCATAAGGAGGGAGCAGTCTAGGGATGGCTATGGGGTTATTATAACCTGCATCAACGATGATCACTTTCTGAAATCAGGAATAAGAATACAATTCTATTTTGTTATTATGCAACATCACATTTTCTCTGTGGGTCCACATCCTCTCCTAGAATACCTCTGGAATGGCCTCCATAATTCCTCCTTTTTGCCCTCTATGACATCAAAGGAACACAAAGGAGGGACCTGAGATTGGAGCTCCCTCTATGACAGTGGACCTCTCTCTCTCTCTCTCTGCTTTCAGACTGAGATCTAAAAAAAACCCTATTGCACTTGGGATGCTCTTCCAGAGACTATAGGATTGAGCCTTAGGCCCTTTCTACACCACATTTCCCCCCACCTGAGATCGTCCTGGGATCATCCCTGTGCATTGAAATGATGCACAGGGACTTCCGGGAGCAGTAGGGATGAGCACGGGTGTTCCAAGGGATAAATAAACCCTGGGAAAACCCAATTCTTTCTGTGGTCTTGAGATTGTCCTGGGACTGCAGGAGGTGTGTGGCCGCCTGCCCCTGCTTTGTCCTGCCTCCTCGCGAGTAAACATGAGGAGGTGGGAAATGGGCAGAAGGCACAGAGCTCTTTCAGTGTTCCGTGCCCATTGGGGGTGGGGGGAGTGGGAGTGGGGGGTTACTCTTTGTTGGAGCACAAGTGTGGTCATATTTGGCTTTATTTTAAACAGAAAATGGTGGGCGCGACAGCCCTCCTTCCTCCTGGGATGTTGCATGTCCGTGTGGTCCCAGGGGGAGGATCTTGCCAGCAGAATATCACGAGATCCTTTCCCCCTCCCAGAAGGCCGGGAGGTATAGAAAAGGCCTCAGTTAATATATGATAAGCCAACTAATATATTATAAAAGGATGGCACGCCCAAAATAAATGATCTGTTTTCAAAAATGTTTTGCCTTAATTTTATATATATTGCCAATCTTTCTAACTTACATATATTTCATATTTTATTTAGCCATTATAAATTTGAACGTAGTTTGTGATTCAGGTTCTATCCAATGCTAATCCTACTTTGAGTAAACCCATTGAAATGAATGGGACCTAAGTTAAATCAACATTGGATACAGCCCTTTATCTACTGTCTGAGAGCACCGTAAGGCTGTGGTGTAATATACAAAATGTTTGGCTCACATTGGGAGAGGCATGATGGTGGACCTTCATCACCCAGTGAACACTTTAAAAAGAAATCAAGACAAAACTTCTTTGTCCTTCACTTTTGTTTTAAGGAACTGCCAGGCTGTGTGGAATGGCACCAAAGAAAAGAGTGCAATGTGGGCATCCTGGTATCTCTGCTGATGAATGTTTGGAGAAAGGATGCTGCTATGAACGTTACCAATATGCCAAACAAGTCCCGTGGTGCTTCGAACCTTCAGCAAAGCAAGGAAACATTTCATAATGAAGAAAGAAACTTCAGGAAATTTGGAATGGTCGAGGAAGACGTGTTGCAGAAAGAAGGGGAATAGGAAATAATAATAATAATAATAATAATAATAATAATAATAATTTTATTTCTTACCCGCTTATTACAACAATAAGCATAAAACACATAAAATACTGATTAAAAACATGGTATTCACTGTTTAAAAACATCCTAAAAGCATCCTAAAAACATACTAATTCCCTTCTGACAGATTTTTCTCCTTGCATTCCTAGTTTTGTATGTAGAATAAACATGAAGAATTGATTGTATGCAATGTATTCTACTAAATTATCAAATGTTCAGTGTTTTTTAGGGGGGTTGTTGTCTGACCCCAGTTCTCACTTCCCAAACTAGGACAAACCTTACAATCACTAGTAATAACAACAACAACAACAACAAAAAATCAATGGGAGACATACTTTTACACAGCTAAGATCAGCCTAGCATCAGTGACTAACCCCAAGGTTGAAATCATATCAGTGTTTGACAACCAAGCTGAAAATGAGCAGCATAGCTTTTATAGTATGAAAGAACTGACTGTCAGCAAATTCTCATTTTAAAATACAGATACATTCAGAACATGGATCAATTAGTTCGGAGTTTTGTGTGTAATAGCTTTCTCAGGCACCCTGCTTCCAACTCAACCTGAGGTTAAAGGCTAGATTACAACAAATATACTGGAAATTCACATTTAGAAATATAAAATGTATTTCGTTTTGATGCAACAATAAGGAGGCGCTATCCTTTCATTACTAGTTTTTGCGGGGAGGATTCATATCTCCAGTAAGTTATGGGTAAGGTATCCCATGTACCATTTTCGGTTCTCTCATTGCCCTGAAGGTTTTAGGCCAGAAGTGGGAAACCGTATTTCTGTGTAATCTTCAAGCCAAGGTGTTAGCCAAAACTAGATTCCATGATATTCCTTGCTCTATCAACTGTAAAGTCTTCTAGATCTCTTCCATATCTCAGACATTAAAAAAAAATGCTAGCATGTTGCAAGTCATTTATCACATTTGACATTTTATCCCTCTAAAACAGGCATTTTCTTTTGCAAGATTCAGGCTATGCTCTTGAATATTTATTGAGAATTGTTACAACCAATTAAGTTAGGGTGACCATATTTTGGAAACCAAAAAGGAGGACAAGATGGCCGCTCTAAGGGGGCGTACCCACCAACATGCCCAGCCCCCAAGGAGGCGTGCCCACCCAAACATGGCCTTGGTCACATGTCTGATTTCACAGCACACAATTAAGACAAACCTGTTCTACATAACATCTTAACATTAAAATCACTGAAATAAAGAACAAGTGAGACATTCAATGTATCTGAACAGATGCCCATTACTGCAATGTTAGACAAGTATCTTTCCCTCCTTTTATCCAAATATCTCCTGAATTTACACTGCCTCAGTGTGCAGAGAACAGAAATCCCCCAAAGAAAACTGCCCAAAGAAATGACTTAAACAAGTCCCATTGATTTCAATAAATACTCCCAGATAATTGAATATAGGACTGCAGCCTCTTCACATCTGTTCACCTGACTCTAGCAAGTGCAAGTCTTTCCTGTCAAGGATAACTATGCACTCATAGAACCTGGCCTCATGGATCATACAGCCAGCAGGTGCTCTCCAGAAAAATGCTTTCAGAGAGTATGAGATCCAGACACACTCAAACAAGTCACCCCAAGCTATGCTATGTTGGGACAATTCTGGGACAAGGCAATACTTTGCAACCAACCAGACGTAACAGTCATAAACAAAAAAGAAAAGCACACATACCTAAATGACAAAGCAATACCTAATAACAAAAATGTTGCAGAAAAGGAAGAGGAAAAGAGAGGAAAATATACACCACTGGCTATGGAAGTTAAAGAACTATGATAGCAGGGAAAAGTTACAATTATTCTGTTAGTCACATCTGTCACCAGCATCACATCAATTTTTTTTTAGAGAAAACTAGGCCTACCAAAACACAGCCACACCAACATCCAGAAAGCAGTCATACTTAAAACATGCTCAATAGATAGGAAATTTCTGAAGCAGTAAAAGACAGCATGACTTGGCAAAGCCTGTCACTTTCATCTAGAAAATACACCACAAGCAAGAAAAGAGAGATAATAAGGACAACTCTGTTAATTTTTTAAAAAGAAGGATGAACAATTATCAGCAGCTGTTACAAAATATACATCATGCCAATTATTTTAAACGAACTGGAGAGGAAGATCTATGGGTCAAACTGGAGAGGAAGGTCTATTTTTAATTATTTAAAAAATTAATTACTATCTTCTAGCTAAATTATTATTATTATTATTTATTTATATAGCACCATCAATGTACATGGTGCTGTACAGAGTAAAACAGTAAATAGCAAGACCCTGCCGCATAGGCTTACAATCTAATAAAATCATAGTAAAACAATAAGGAGGGGAAGAGAATGCAAACAGGTACAGGGTAGGGTAAGCAGGCACTGGGTAGGGAAAAACTAACAGTAGAAAGTAACAGTAGAAGTCTGCACAACATCAAGTTTTAAAAGCTTTAGGAAAAAGAAAAGTTTTTAGTTGAGTTTTAAAAGCTGTGGTTGAACTTGTAGTTCTCAAATGTTCTGGAAGAGCGTTCCAGGCGTAAGGGGCAGCAGACGAAAATGGACGAAGCCGAGCAAGGGAAGTAGAGGCCCTTGGGCAGGCGAGAAACATGGCATCAGAGGAGCGAAGAGCACGAGCGGGGCAATAGTGTGAGATGAGAGAGGAGAGATAGGAAGGAGCTAGACCGTGAAAAGCTTTGAAGGTTAACAGGAGGAGTTTATATTGGATTCTGAAGTGAATTGGAAGCCAATGAAGAGATTTCAGAAGCGGAGTAACATGGTCGGAGCGGCGAGCCAAGAAGATGATCTTTGCGGCAGAGTGGTGAACAGAAACCAACGGACTGATGTGAGAAGAAGGAAGGCCAGAGAGAAGAAGGTTGCAGTAGTCCAACCGAGAAATAACCAGTGCATGAACAAGCGTCTTGGCAGAAGAGACAGACAAAAATGATCGAATCCTGGCAATATTATACAGGAAAAATCGACAAGATTTAGCTACTGCCTCAATATGAGGAATAAAGGAGAGCGAGGAGTCGAAGATAAAGCCCTACTTTAAAGATAAAGATAAAGACCTACTTCTTCCTTTTCCAGTACAGAGCAAGTAGGCATAAATCACGCAAGCAAGCGAGCAAAACCACATACCAAAGAGGATGGCTAAAAACAAATTTCCTTCATGACTCAAAATTCCAGCAAAGGTTTTAGGAAATCTTGCTCACATTGGCATAGGTGAGATATTTTGCTGGTCAGAATTTTCCTCAGTAGAACTCCAATAGAAATACCTTAATGGGAGGCTTGCTGGTGACAGGTTACATTCCTTCATAATGCTACAGTAATTGAATACACATGAAACTCCGGTGCACTGTGTGACCTTGGAGTGTGCCACACACATGGGAGCTTCTAATAATGGATATTAGTGAGAACCACCAGCCAGTTGCCGCAGTAATCAGAGTATTTTAGCCAAATAATAACATTACTAAACACCAAGAAGCCATTGTTTATATGTCAGACTGTTCTGGATCAGCCAATAAAATTTGCTCCCATAGGAAGCCACTTTTTTTATTGTTAAACAATCATACGATTTTCTCATTTTCTTTGGAGTTGTTGAAGAGATCTTGAACTTGGACTGGGCAGAGCTAAGGATGGTTCAGTGGTGGAGCACAAGCTCTGCTTGCAGAAAGTCCCAGGTTCAATCCTTGGATTCCCCAGGTAGGGCAAGGAAAGAATCCTGCCTGAAACCCTGGAGAGCTGCTGGCAGTCAGTGTCAACAATATTGGGCTAGATGTACTAGTGATCTGACCCAATATAAGGCAGCTTCCTCTGTTCCTAAGACTGTGTGTGTGTTTGTGTGAGTGCACACCCTGCTTTCACCTACATCCTTTATACTCAAGCTACCAAGACTGAATATGTGTTATCTGTATTTTTCCTATGATAAGTAATATGTTTTCTTACCAGACATATATGAAGAATCCATCTCTTTTTTCTTTTTTTAAGATGATGATGATGATGATGATGATGATGATGCTTGTGGCCCAGTGGCAGGGTTCTGGGCTGGCGCTGGCTGAACTGGGCCTGCTGCTGGAAGAGTCTGTTGTTGCTCCTGGGGTTGCAGCAGCGGCAGATGGGGGCAGCGCGGCAGCACAGCAAAGGGGAAGAAGGTGGCCACCATGAGGCTGGGAGTGCGGGCGGCCCCCTGCCATCACCCCAGCGCCTCCTGCCCAGTTCTCCCCAATGGAGAAGCTCAGCTGCAAAGCAAAGGCCCTGATGGGGGCGGGCCAGCCAGCCAAGAGAAGGCACAGATGGGGTGCGGGAGAGGCTGGGAAAGGCCCGTGCCAGCGCTCCCTGGAATGGGCTTTCCCACCCCCATCCCAGCGTCTGCTGCGTCGTCGCTATAGCGATGACTCAGCAGAGGCCCGGATGGGGCGGCACTGGCTTTTGGAAGCCTCGTTCTAGGAAGCGCCAGAACGGGCCTTCCGAGTGCCACCCCGCCCTCATCTGGGCCTCTGCTGCGTCATCACTATAGCGATGACGCAGCAGAGGCCTGGATGGGGCAGGGCGGTGCTCAGAAGGCTTGTTCCAGGAAGCAACCGAACAGGCCTTCCCAACCCCTTTCATCTTTCACCCCCAGATTTCCCCCTCAAATAGGGGATTTCCCCCCAGTCCTGGTTTTGCCCTTCATTTTCCGGACTTGTCCAGGCAAAACCGGTCATATGGTCACCCTAAATTAAGTTGTCCTCTCCAGCCTGTGCATAATTATTAGGGATGTACTCCGCTTCTAATCGGACTGGCGAATTAGAAGCGGAGCGGGGGGCTTCGCCTGCCCTTAAGGCGGAGGCGAAGAGGATTGGGGGGCCGGCGGAGCGTGGCGAAGAGGATCGAGGTGAAGGCGGATCCTTCGCCTCGATCCAGAGCTCTGCCGGAAAGGTAAGTGGGGTTTACCAGGCCCTGCCGCTGTCGCTGTTGCCCATGCGGCGACAGCGGCAGGGCCAGGTAACCCCCCGCCCTCCTGTCCCTTACCTGCCTCCGTCCGCGGTCCGTCAGCATCTTCAATTGAACCCATGGTTCAACCAGGAAGTCTGGGCCGCGGGCTCAATTGAAGATGCCGACGGACCGCGGACGGAGGCAGGTAAGGCCCCCTCTCCCTTGGTCCCTTACCGGGCTCTGCCTCCGTCGCCGCATGGGCGGCGACGGCGGCAGGGCCCGGTAACTCCCCCCCGCCCTCCTCTCCCTTACCTGCCTCCGTCCGCGGTCCATCGGCATCTTCAATTGAGCCGGTCCAACTATTGATGGACAACAATCCTTATGGTTCTTTATCTTTTAAATCAAAATTAGACAGGACAGACCTTCAAATAGATGATGCCTTCAAATAGAGGACTGTCCTCCCTGGCAGCCTTTTAAATACAGATCTGTAAAGGAGGCAACATGGTCACCCTAGACTGAATCCGAGGAGTTTGTAATTAGCAGGAATGGAAACAAGTTGGATTATTCTTCAAAAGTTTCTGCCAGGAAACAACAATAAGGAACAGGAGTTGGTGATGGCATTGTAGCCACCTGTAGATGAACTGGGTTTGTACAAACACAAATATAATAGAAGGGTAGTTCTGAACTCTGACTAACTACTACTATATTGCTAACTCTACCTGGCTATATGAATAGAATTTTTAAAACTAAACTGCAGCATTCATCATTCCATACAGTAGACCAAAAGTTGGTGCAGGGGTAGAGCCAGTTCCGGACCATGATGTGAGAAGGGGACTTTAGCAGGTGGTCCTGCAGGGCCAGCCTTAGGGGTGGGCAAGCTGGGCAATAGTCTGGGGTGCCAAATTGAGGAGAACAGCAAGCTGAGCTGGAGGGGGCACCAAGTGGAACTGAAGATGGAGGGGGGCACCAAGCTGAGCTGAAGTTAGAGGGACGCACCAAGCAGAACAAAAGTTGGAGGGGATGCCAAGCTGAGCAGAGGGGGCTGCCAAGCTGAGCTGAAGGTGGAGGGAGGAACCAACTGTAACTAAAGTTGGAGGGGGTTCCAAAGTCAGCTGAAGCTGGAGGGGAGCACCAAGCTGAGCTCAGTGATGGTTTATTTTTATTGTATTGCTTGTAGTGAGCTAGAGTGGCAAAAAGCAAGTGTCTGTAACCTTTTCTCCAAAGGCTCTTCAGGTAGTTTGGGTAGTAACTACAAAAACGATCTACCTTCAACTGACCTTAAAGTATGTTTCTTTTTCAATTTCCATTTTGATGTCTTTGGTGCTAGGTAAAAATCAGTGGAACACAGTGTTACTTTGAGGCAACATTACTGAGCACTTTTCACTTCAAATACTGTAAACACTATAAGCACTATATGAATAATAAAATAAAGATGTAAGTGGGTCAGCTGGATGCCTTTTTTATTTTCAACTTTTCAATATTTTTAAAGATAAAAATAATGGGTATTCTAAAATAAACAATGCTTACCAAAATATAGGAGCTGCTACAAAGCAAAAATTATTACAATTATTACAAGTAAAAGCCTGAAGTAGTTCTGCTGTGTTGCATAGTGCTTTGCCACTGCTCAGAATGTGGCTTTTCAAACTTTGGCTTGTGCAAACTGTAGCACAAGGATGGAGAGATCAAGGTTTTGAACAGTGTCATTCCTGATGGATAGGAGAGCAAGTGATGCTTTCACATTGTATTTTATATCACGTTTTTATACTGTTGTTTTATACTTTGAATGGTTTTAGTTTTGGTGAATGCAATGAGCTCCATGCATTTCTTCATGAGGGAGGTAACCATTACTATGGCCATTCTAAGGCCTTCCATAGCTTTATTTGCAATATCCATGTGCAACAGAATGTCAGCCCATACTGTGATAGATGTCAAGATCTCAAAGTCCTTCAGCTGGTCTGCTCTGCACAGTGCTTCATGGCGAAGTCCTGCATCCACTTGAGGCAACTCTGTTACTTCCAACAGAGCAGCATAAGCATCTTTTGCTTGATATCAAATGAATTTCACACTGTATACACAACTTTCTCAGTGAGTGCCACTCAGTGGCTTCATGGTGAGGTTGGACACATTGTCATTTAGTTAGGGATGGTGCGGGCATCCGTTTGGGGCTTGAAGGGTGGAAAGAAATTGGCAGGTTGGCCCCTGGGATGCCAGTCCACAAATCCCTGCACTTGCCCAACTTGTCATGCAAAGCTGGTTTCCAGTATCCTGTATTGTACCACAGTTTATTTAAAAAGAAGGCTTCAGTCAGGCTGTGGGGAGAAGGAGACACCTGCATACAGAGACCCCCCTCCCCACCAGAGAAGGAGACATTTGCACACAGCAGCCAACAGCTGGGAGGGAGGAGAGACCTGCATACAGTGCAGGCAACAATGGAAGCAGCAGCGAGACGGATTTCTGGGGTGGGTGGATTTGACCCCCCCCCCACGGATTCTTCTGCCATGCCTAATGATCTTACCAGTATTCAGAACCTCTGTAATCATTGCAAAGGCACTGATGTTTTCTTTCTAAATAAACAGGATACAGGAGACCAGCTTTTAAGCTCCTAGCCATCTACATATCCAGCAAGGATTAATTATATCAGTGATGGAACGTCTGAGTTTTTGTTTTCTTAACGATAAACAACCCTGTGGACTAGGTTGTAAAGGCATGTTCAGCACACATACAATATCTTAGATCAACATACCTGCACAAAACATTACCTGCGTAGCAAACTTAAATATAATTCTGCCTCTCTGGGGTGGAGTAGATGGAACATTTGTCATATATTTACCTTAGCAATTAAAAAAAATAACTGGCTGGACTATTTTTAATAGCTGGTTGGGGAGCCAGATCAGGGTGACAGCATGAGGCGGAGAAATAGCAGGTGTGTGTGTGTGTGTGTGTGTGTGTAGGGGTGATTCTGATCAGGACCATAGTGCCAGTGCAAGCTCTCCTGATGCCTCAAGCAAGAGAGAACATATGTGCCATTGTCTTGTCCCATTGCTGCCCCATCACTCTCTGTTGCCACATCACCACCCTCGTTGCATCCTGCTGTCACCATACCCATGCGTCACAGCCACCTCCTTCACTGCACCCACCTTCAACTCATTGTCTTTATGAGGACTCTCTGAAGATTTCATTGTCCACTCTGGCTGGTCCAGTTAATCCAGTTCATCAAATACCTTGCTCTGAGGAGGAACCCCCCCCCCCCTGCCCCTCGCCCTGAATCTCCAGGCATTTGGGCCTGGGAGGCTCTCTGAAGATCTCTTCTGCTATCTGGCTCACACTGAGATTGTCTGGATAGTCTGGCTGGTTGCTCCTCTGCTGTGGTGCTCCAGCTCCAGAGAGCCCTGCCCACCCTGTCACAGTGGAAGAGCAGCCAGTGGGCCTCTCTGGAGCCCCCTAGCAGTTTGTGGGGCAAGTGCCCCAGGTGGGTGGGGAGAGAGCTTAATTTGCCACTTCCCCCATACCACCATCTGAGGGAGAGAATTCATCCCACCTCGTGAGAAGGCCAGCCCTGCAGGAACACTGCAGGGGAAAAAAGCTAAAGACCCCCTCCAGCTCCTCCCCTGCCCCATTTGTTTGTTTTTAAATCAACAAATGCCATGTCTAACCCCTCAGTAGTCATGAGAGAAGGATTTTACTATAATAATATGTGGGCCAAAGTGGTATTTCTCGCCATTGAAGCATTTCTCACCATTGACCGGGTAGCTCAGAGACCATTCATGCCACCTGGGGAGAGAGAAAGAGACTCTTGCACACAGTGATCCCAGTGCTATAACTACTTGCCACTGGTGGCGGTGTGCAACTCGCACACAGCCATGGTGGTGGTTGGGAGTTCTGGAGTTCTGGCAGGAACCCACAGCTCAGCTCGTGAACACAAGCTGAGCCATGGGCTCTGGGAAAATCCATCCAGCCCCAAGAGGGCCCTATTTTCCCCCATTGGACATCCCTAAAGATAATCAAATCTTCTCTTTGAAATGGGAAGGGATTCCCACAATCCATAGAAGAGCTCTAAATCAGTGGTAGAACACATGCTTTGCATGCAGAAGGCCCCCAATTCTATCCCAATCCAGGTAGGACTCCAACCTAAAGCCCTGGAGAGCTGTCTCCAATCAGTGTTGAAAATACTGAAATAGTTGGACTAATCGTCTGACTTGGGGTCAATCTACACCAAGCAGGATATAACACTTTTAAAACGGTATGAAAACTGTATATGTAATGTGTCCTGGGCCTGAACAGTTGTCATAACCATTATAAACCATTATAAGCAGTAGTGTAGATCCTGCCTTGGTATAAAGCAGCTTCCTAAGGCAGAACTACAGAACCTCTTTTAGTCCAAGGGGTGAATACAATTTCAGAGAAGCTTTCAGGGACCAAATTCCAATGAGGGGAGGGATTCAAGGTAAAGGTGGAAGAACCAAAGGCAAACTGGGTGGGACCCAATTACAAAATGGCCACTATTGTAGCTCACAGCTGTTACTGCCAGTAACTAAGCCTTTCAACTTTTAGAATGTATGTGGGGGGTGGGGGAGGGGAGGGTCTTGTCAGGGCAAGAGGTCCGTAGGATACAGAGACAAAGCCACACAAGTAGGGAAGATTTACAGGTTTTATTAGATAACAGGCAGGAAAAAAGGATACAAGAAACGTTAACAAGAAAAGACCTTATGTCTCCTTTCTGTTGCCAGGACCCCCAGGTATGACAACAGAGAGACCTCAGCTACTGGCCAGTCATGCACACAGCACCTTCTCCAGCCCAGGTCTGTGTCAAAGCTCATCAGAGTCCAGGGGGTCTGATTCCTACCTGAGAGCCCCCCTGGCCTATGTGCAGACTTGCACTCTTGGCTTAATTGGTCACACCTGTCGGCTGGCAGCCTTCTCAGGGTTTACGATAGTTTAACACCTGGTTGGATGGTCCTGTTCCCGGTGCTTACTAGGGTTTATGAATATTCTCACAGGTGAATTATCAGTATCAACTGTCCATCTTCGATAGATAAGAGCTTCTCCCAGACCCCAATGTCATATCATCCCGCGTTGCATAAACACAACAAGGAAGCCCTCCTAGCCAGAATACATGGAGAGCTACACATGAAAGGGAATTGGGCACAAAATTCTAATTCCTTCTTACAGTATCTTCTGTGCTGTCTCCCATAGAGGGAGTGGGGCAGAAATGCTAGGAAACCTATTAACAGATTGGTGGGTGTGGAAAGAAGGTTGAGGCAGGGAGAGGGGGTATGGCCATCGAGGGGAACCCTGGAGGGCTGGATTGGGACCACAGGAGTGCCAGATTTGGACCATGTGCCTGAGGTTCCCTATCCTTGCTCTAAGGAGTTCATGCTGAGCACAGAGCTCATAAACGTTTCTTTGGTGACATTTTTCATCTAAATTGGTCTCTCTTTCTGGAAACAATGAAATTGCCACATAGGTGTTTCAGCTGAATTTCAAATTATAACAACTTCATTAGAGGAGTGTGTGTGTGTGTGTGTGTGTGTGTGTGTGTGTTTGGATTTGTCCAAACCTTCAGTGTCTAAATATGAACTATTAATTTTTATGGAATCATTCTTTTGACAGAAGAGCATCAGAAAGATAATCAGTAGATGGAAGAAAGCAATTAGAATTCTCTAGTATAATCCTGAATTCTTTGGCAGGAGACATGCAGTGTGATAAGCGAAGGGACACGGAGACCCAGAATTAGGACTCGCTTAAGGAGAACCTGAACCTAAAAGAATGCAGAACTGCAAAAATACAGGCAAGCTCTGGTGGTGATGAAAATTCTTATCTTTATTAATTTCTTCAATAGGCTAAACGTTTCAGATAAAAATCCTTCCTCAGGAGCTACAAGAACAAAATAAATGCAACTTAAACATAAGCGAAAGGCAACACCCATGCCAAAAGAATTGTGCATACTTTTAGAAAAACAATTGATACAGTAAACATTACGATCAATGAGAAAAGCATTGAACATACTTTTTTTACAAGAACAAATTGGTAATACTGGATACTGTGACCAACAAAGATTAATGAATGGACTGACCTGAAGAAAGTCGCAAGCTACTATAATGTATATTAATAAAAATAATGATAGTAGTTAAAAAGTCCTCAGCTTTTTATTTCTCTTTTGGGCGTCCCTGCCAGGAGCGGCGTTATCTGAGAGAATTGCTGCTCATACTGTGGAGTCACGGCCAGATAATGGCTATTGAAGTTAATTAAACAGCCGCTGGCTGGCAGCCGTGACATTGTTATGTCTACCGGGTCCTGCTCCAACTTAGCTATAGCAACATGAATGTTCTTTAAAACAAAAACCTGCGCTCAACATTAAATGTTCATTTCATCCTGTTTTCATTATTTGTATGTACTGAACTCCAAAGAGTCATTCAATCCCCTTGGTGCTAAAGGTTTCAAGGACAAAATCCAAAAAAGTTCTCTTTTGCTTAGTATTGTCTTGTTTCTTCTCACCTTTTCTAATGCCCCAAACCCTATGGCAGCCTTCCTCAACCTGGGGCGCTCCAGATGTGTTGGACTGCATCTCCCAGAATGCCCCAGCCAGCAGAGCATTCTGGGAGTTGTAGTCCAACACATCTGGAGCGCCCCAGGTTGAGGAAGGCTGCCCTATGGACTCAGGTCCATGTTTTTTTAATCCATAAAGTGTTTTACCAGGGCAGCCCCAACCTTCTGATGTCTGAGGTTATAAAGATGTTCACCTACCCTTATTTTTAATTTTCTAGGTATTTTCCCTACATATATTTTATTGCAAGGGCAGGTAATGATATAGATGACCCCTGTGGTATTACAACTAAGAAAATCTGCTATCTGTATCGATTTACACTTATTGGTATCAGTAAATGAGAGAAGCTTTTTTGTAAATTTGCAATATGCACATCGGCCACATCGATGGTGCCCTTGGGGCCTAGGTAAATTCAGCACCATAGATTGTGCTGCGACAATTTTGTTGTTATATTTTGTGTGGTCTGTGTGTATTAGCCAGTCTTTTAATTTTTTAGTTATCTTAAATGTTACCATGGGTCTTGTTGCTAAACTGGGTAGGTCTTGAAGCAAATGCCAATTCGGACATATGTGTACTTGCAACTTTTTGGTGACTGGATTGTAAGGCAAAACACATGAGATTTTATTATTTTCCACTCTTTTTTGGGGTGTAGGAGGCTTTCACGGTTGCAATTACTGGCCTTACACACGGCTGCTTCAATGGTCCTCTTTGGGTAGCCCCTGCTCTGAAATCATTGTGTTAAGGCCCATGACTCTTGAATGAAGTCCTGGTCTTTAGGACAGTTGTGTTTGATCCATAAAAACTGATTATACGGTAAGTTATTTTTGAGGTGTATGGGATGGTAACTGTCATATTTTAAAAAAGTATTTCTATCTGTGGATTTTTTAAAAATGGTAGTAGCAAGACCTTGGGACTGTTTTTTCTTACAACAATATCCAGAAAATTAACCTGTTGTGTGCTATATGTGCTTTCAAAGCTAAGATTAGGATCTCTGGTATTAACTCACTCATTAAATTCTTTTAGCCCACCTTTTGTATGTCTCTAAATTAGAAACACATCGTCTATATATCTTAACCATGTGGTCAATTCACATCCAAAGGCATCATTGGAAAAGATATATTGTTGTTCAAATTCTTGCATATATAGGTTAGCAATTTCTGGTGCCATGGGGCACCCCATAGCTACTCCTTTGCTCTGATTTTTTTTGGGGGGGCAAACTATATATATATATATATATATATATATATATATATATATATATATTATTATTATTATTATTATTATTACTAAGTCTGCTAGAGCCACTAGAAAAATGTAAGGGTGGAAGTCATACTTCACGTTTTTGTAGAACTCCAAATATGATGTCTAGAGCTTGACCTTGTGGT